>NC_060271.1:76299558-76524006 GCF_021613505.1 Equus quagga
ATTCTACAAATAGATCTCCCATATGCTCCTGAGTGATATTAATGGGAAGATTTCCAACATTTCCTTTTTTTTTTTTTTTAAGGGTAGTCTGTACTTGTCAGATTCTTGTTTGGGCCTCTCTGCTTCAGTTTTGACAGATTCACCCAAAATTCGCTCTGGATTAGTGATTACCTCACTCATCACTTGCTCTTGACAAAACTCTGCCCATGTTTTTCTCTGCGGCTAATGGAGAGATATGGCTCAATTCCATAAGCTGAATTTGGACACAGAGCGTCCATCTTTTTATTTGTAAAGTTTTCCTAGCTGATAGTTTTTAGGAAGTCTATATAGGCAGTCAATGCTGCTGATCTTTTAGGGTCATTTTCTTTTAGTAAACATATTGTATCCATTTACATTTCTTGTCATAATGAATATGCCTGGTCTGCTTTGGCTTCTATTTTATGTGATTTGTTGTTATTGTTGTTGTCATGTCTTACTGTTTTCTTTTTTATACCGCCTTTACTACATGGACTATGTTTTCTTTGACTTTGTTTCCTCTAGTGATTTGAAATTTATGTGCTCTGTTGTTATTTTTCTGGTGGTTAATTTTACATAAAAAAAACTTACTTGAAACTATCCTTCCCTTGTTATCACTTCCAATGCCAAGAATAAAACTGGGTTTATTGGCTACTTCTATGAACGATTAACATTTTAGCAGGCATTTTTAATTCCCCTTTCCTTTCTCCCACTCTCCCAGTTTTTCTAATTATTATATATGGAATTTCTTTTCTGGGGTCAAACCATTTTATTGAGCAGCTTGGTAGAGGTTGAAGGGCTGGGAAGACAATGAGATCTGATGTCCTCAGCCTGGCTGGATCTCCCTAACCTCACAGTAGCTGAGGCTCTATGTGGAATTTTAACATATACTTTTATACTTTATTTTATGCTGTATATTTTCCACTTCAAGAGCTGTTTTTAACATTTGAACTAAGCCTTATATTAATATTACTATTATTAACTTAAAATAACTATTATTAAGCCTTCGTTTCATATTTAAATGGTTGCAATGTCAGCCATAATCCTTTTAGGCAACAACTTATCCTTTCCTTTTCCTTTTCCTTTTCCCTGCTCTCCAAATGAAGAATGGCCTTGCATGATGTTTCAGGTTTTTTTATTGTTGTTATTTTTGGGGGAATGATATCTCTGGTGTATTTTCTGAGCTTTTATGTTCCTGAGAAGTTCTATTTTTTGTCTTAATATATAAATAACAACTTAGACAATTCCTGGACTATAAGATTTCTCCTCTCATAATTTTGTAAATGTGGTTTCTTTATTTTCTGGCATTATACTACGAGAGATTTATGAGGCCAGCTGATATGTTTTTTCCCTATAGGCAAAATGTTTCTCTTCTTGGATGGCTGGTAGAATTCTTTCTTTACTCTTGAAATTAAAAAAAAAAGATAAATATTAGAATATTTCTAGGTGTGTATACCCTCTCCCATATACATTGATTTTGCTTAGTATAAGCAGCCCCAGATCTTTATTCAATTCAGGAACATTTGTCTTCTGTTATGTCTAAAATCATTACTTCTGTTCAAATTGTTCAGTTCCCCTATTCAAGAATCCCAATATTATTATTTTTATCTTGTTGTGCTTTTCCTTTTTATTCTGAAACAAATTCTAAAGCTGGTTCATTCATTACTAATTTGCTTTTCTGCAACTTATGTATTCTAATGCTGAATTTAATTTTTAGTTCCATTTTCAACTCCTTAAAAATTGTTTCTCATCTCAATCAACTCTTTTTCATTCCTTCCCTTTTTTTCAGCTAGATCCTTTTTATTTCAGCTTTTATTCCTTTGATCTCATCTTTGACCTGCTTCACAGAGTCTATGTTATTCTGAATAGTTTTTAAAGCCCAAAGCATCGTAATATAAAATTCACTTCTGGAACCTGTAGTAAATCATTTTTCAAAACTGGGTTCTTCCTCTGCCTCTTGAGCATTATGTTCTCTTCCTTTTATAATACAAAATCATAATTCATTGCTCTAAGTTCAATTTTTTTTTTATATTTACTCATCCTTTAATATAGAGAGGTCTTCTCAGACTAGGTTGACTGTGAACGCCATATGTTTTATTTTGTTTTTAACTTGGTTCCCCTCACTGTCCACATAACGGCTGATAGAATTCTCATTTTAGATCTTAAGATCAAGTGTTGTTTGATATTCATACTTTCTAGCCCATTTTTGCTGCTTTGAAGTCTTTTATTTGGTGTGAATGTGTTGCGGGAGACATCTAGTCCCACTGCCTGTTTACCTTTTCATGAGTGGCCGTGATTCCTGCATAGTCAGACATTCTCTCTAGTTGTGTACTCACCTAACCTAGTGAATGGTAGGTTTGCCTGGCATGTAGTAAATGCTCAGTAAGTGGTTGCTCTAGCATTCGGTAGAACTCCCACAATGCACCATAACTCTGACATGCTCAGCTCCTTCCAGCTGCCAACCTGACCCTCCTAGCTACAGGCAATCCCAGTCAAATCGCATGGCGGGTAATTATAGTCCCAGAATCAATGCAAGAAAAAAGTGATTAATGCCAGGGAAGATGTAGTGAAAATGGATCCAGTTGTTCTAGAAGTCAGATTTAGGCTGGCTCCTCTTTCTCTGTTGGGAACACTCCATGTTTCAAAGGAAAAGATCTATAATTGATACAGCTTTATCAAATGCCCTATCATCCTTTTCCTTTCTCCTGCGTGTAAACTTCCTCAGAACTTTGGCTAACAGAAATTCTTTCCGTTTCCTGGCATATCACTGAGGAATACTTAGAGTTTTCAGTTTTTTAAAAACTAGTTTCTTTTTGTTTTTTTCTTAGTTATTTCACAGTAAGTTGGAGGAGAGAAAAATCACGATTTATTAGATTTTTAATAAAAAGATAGTACAACACTTAACAATTCTTTAGATTTTGCTGGGTTCGGTACTTACTGGTTACCTTTTACAACATGCCTTCCCCACTTGAATTCTTTACTTTTATTGGTGTCTCAGTTGCCTCGAGCACTTAACACTTTAAATGATGTAACTGGGAAGGCATGTTTGTGATCTGCTTTCCAAACTCTTACAGATCTGGAATTAGTTAATAGCCAAGCTGGACTAGAAATCAGGTCCTATAGTCCTTGGTCTTTCCTACCAAATTAGCTACTTTACTTACCCCTCCAAAAAAAAAAGTACCAATAAAAAGTTGTTTTTTCAGTTCATGGTTGTCATTGTAAGAATTAAATGAGATAATATATCTAAAGCACCTAGTACAACACACTACGAGGTTGGGGCCGTTACTATCTCTGTTTTACAAATAAGGAATCAGGTGCTCAGAGATTGAGATAGCTTGCTGGAAGCCACACAGCTAGTCAGAGGCAGAGCCAGAGCTGGGACATGGGACCAAGTGAGCTCAGAGCATAGGCTCAACTCTCACTAAATAGCCATACAGGGAGCATCTCACTGACCACTGACTCCTCTTTTCAGTTCTGCTTCCTCTGCTATCCTGGGCGTGTTAACTGAGGACTACTCAGCTTTCAGATACCCAGCTGCCAAATTAGATTATGTTGCAAACAGTCAGCTGTCTCCCTGTGCTACGCCTCGTACTCAGCAGACATTTCAACAAAAATTAATTGATGAAAATATATGGCAACCACCCAAAGCTGACAAAAACAACTTTTAACCCTGCTGTTGAAAACTAAAGGATTCTAAGGTTAGAACTTCGCTTTAGGCCTCTTAGGCCTCTTAATCTCCTCTTAGGATCATTTCCATTTTTTGCTATTTATCTAATTAAGTATGTATTTTATCTTGGAAAATAGCCATCCTGTTGCCACCTCTTGTAGTAATCCCTTTTAGTAAGTCAGAGCCTGGGAATACACAATATGCATGTTCTGCCCAGGAAAAAGGCAGCAAGCAAATGAGAGTTAGGAAGCCTCGGAAATCTCTTGACGTCCACTTTGCCAAATCAAAATTGTACTGATAGGTAGTTACCTGGAATAATGCTTTTCCCATAAATGCCCGGGCCTTTGCCTCTCTGAAGACCTCAGAGACATTGACCTGAAGTGAATTAGATCCCAAAGTAGTGAGGAACGTTGGAGAGCCAACTTGGGTCATAACTAGAGCCTCGTACTCTCTCTGTCCTCAACTATCTCTATCATCTTAGACAAATTCTCAACATAGCTAGGCTCCATTTTCTCATGCTTAAAACAAGTTTCAGATCTAACCGAACATGTTATGATAAGAATTGCACAAATCCGTGTGTATATATACAAGTACTTTGAGAAACAAGCTCTGAACTAAACTTCATTTCTATGGGGACTTGGACTCAGAATGCTCTGACCTCTCTGTCTCTGGGTAGAAAAAGCTGGAAATTCTTTCACTGTTGTGAATTCTCTCTCAATAATTAGAAGATTTTCATTCGGGCTTCTTCGCACAACTTCCTGATAACGGCCAGTAGCCAGAACTGAAAGAAAAGGATGAAATAGTTAAATTGCTTAAGACCTCCCTCTTCCTAAAACAAATAAATACACTTATAGTTTTTCCAGGTTTTCTTCTTTTCTTTTCTTTTCTTTGGAGGGGCAGTTCACCTGGGTGTGAGGGCAGTGCATCCCTGTGCCTCTGCCCTGGGGTGGAGGTAGGGTTCCCACAGGTGCCTCTTGTCATGGTCCTGGCCGAGGGCTATTTGGGGACTGCCTGGGCTACTGTCTGCCCTTCTTTGGCACATTGTACATAAACAGGTGGGGGACCAGGTGAGTGCAGTCCTCCTTGCTCAGCCCTCCCCAGTACCTTCTCTGAGTTCACTAAGTCAAATCCTTGTCTTTGTAGACCTCGCCTGTGAAAGGCTTATTTGTGGGACCTGAGTCCTCTCTTCTGGGAGTGTAGGAAAGAGAAGTGTGGGTACTTACCCAAGTTTCCAGGTGGCCCTTGCTTTGAGGTATGGATGTGGAGTACCAAAGTGGGGTGATGCAGAGGAAAGTGGAAGGAAAGGTGATTTGTTCAGACTTGGTGGAGTGGGGTCTAATCTTCCTCCAAGTCTTGATCATCAGTTTGCTTCAAGGTAGCATCCTTTCCTCCTTCGCCTTTCTCCTTATCACTCCTTTAACCCCTATCCTTCCACTACTGCAAACCAGGATAAAAACTAAGGAGATAACCCCTTCCAGTCTCTGTTTACAACCACTGTGGATCCAAGATAGAAGGTGGGATGCATTGGAGAGATGAGTCCTTTAAAGAGATGGATGGTGTACCCAGCCCCGACTCCCACCCCCACCACGGGATGGGGAGAGGTGTCAGCTACACTGTGTGGACACACACAGGCTTTCTCATTTTCTTATTCCTCTTAATTTAATAGAAATGCAGTGTATCCATACATTGCACTACCTCTTAACCTCCTTTAGGAGAAAACTAAACTTGAATAAGCATAACAAAATACAACATAGAAATACAAATTGGAATAAGGATTGGCAAACTTTCTGGGAAAGGTCAGTGTATTAATTTCCTAGGGCTTTTGTAGCAAGTTATATAAACTAAGTGGCTTAAAACAAAAAAACGTTATTTTCTCACAGTTCTGGAGGTCAGAAGTCCAAAATCAAAGTGTCAGCAAGGACGCGTTCCCTCCAAAGGCTCTAGGAGAGAGTCCTGACTTGCCTCTTCCAGCTTCTTGTTGTTCCAGGTGTTCCTTGGCTTGTGGCTGCATAATTTCAGTCTCTGCCTCTGTCGTCATGTGGCTTCTCCTCTTTGTCTGTATCTTCTCCTCTTCTGTCTCTTACATGAACACTTGTCATTGGATTTGGGGCCCAACCCAATAATCCAGGATGAGCTCATCTCAAGATCCTTAATTTCATCTGCAAAAACTCTTTCCAAATAAAGTAACATGAACAGGGCCGGATATCAGGGTATAGATGTATCTTTTCTGGGGGCCACAATTCATCTCATTATAGTCAGAGAGGAAATATTTTAGGCTTTATGAGCCATAAATGTCACAACTACTTTATGTCCCAACTACTCTATGTCCCAACTACTCTACCAATACGTAAATAAATGAGTGTGGTTGTGTTCCAGGAAAATTTAATTTATGGACACTGAAATTCGAATTTCACAGAATTTTTACACATTATGAAATATTCCCCTTTTTATTTTTTATCAGCCATTTAAAAACGTAAAAATGGTTCTTTGCCTGTAGGCCATATAAAAAACAGGGATCAGACCAGATTTGCCCTATGGGCTATAATTTGCCTATCCTGGGTTAGAATAATAGAATATATTTTAAATTATCTTGTTTTCTCTTCAAAGGTCTCCAATAACCTTCTAACAAGGCCAACTATCGTTTCTCTGTCTTTATTTTTCTGAAGGTTTTTATGCCTTTTGACACATGTTGTGACTGCTGTTCTTTTCGAAACTCTCCCTCCAGCTATGTGGATATGATAAAATGTAAATGTGACTTCACAAGAAATATACTCAGGGAGGGTAATGTGCTGACTTCCCAAGGCAGGAGGGTGATGGTCTTGACCTTGTTTACATGTATCTGAGCTACGGGACCAATAAGAACAGGGTATGGTGACCTCCGTGCAAGGATTAGAACCTTCTACAGATGAGTTGAGCTAGATGAGCTGGTGATGTGGGGCTGGGATATGAATGGGGTGATTGCAAGGAGCTAATGACATTAGAGAGGGAGATACAGACAGAGAGAGGAAAGTGGGAAGACGGGCATGTAAGCAAAGAGAAGGCGGGAAGGGAGAGAAGAGAGAGACAGAAAGATGAAATGAGGCTGCTGATGGCAAGAAAGAAAATTAAATCCAGATGATGCTAAGTGAGCTTGAGGCTTATTAGGCCATAGCAGGAGAGAGGGCAATTAGAGATGTCTTAGAGATGAGGAGAACGAAGATGCGTTAGGAGCTGAAATCTCAAGAATGAGGAGAACATCTCTGAAGGCTGGAAGGCTCAGGATAGGCAAGGACACGGGGCTTGGGGAGAGTTCCTGACCATGTTTGGGTTTGTTTCTGTTATTTTTTAGATGGAGGACAAAGTGTAACAACCTTCCAAAACAAAGTAAGTTGTATTTACCAGCATTTTCCTTTAGTATGAGAGGAGGGGTCAGAGAGGATGGTGTTCAGTGGGAATTTGGGTGAGCAGAGAAGTGGGGAGAGCACAGATGGCCGGGGAGAAGGGCAGCTGCCAAGACTGAGTGGGAAGTGGGTGTGACACAGCCTCTGAAGCCAGCTGCACAGGATGGGCTAGGAGGAGTGACGGGGATGTAACTGGAGCTGAGCAGCCCTTTGGAGAGTGCTTTAGGGGACTCCTCTGTTAGCAGTGGGCATGCAGGGTGGGTAGACAGGGAGAGACTTGGGCCAGAAGACCAGAGAACACAGGACCTCTTAGGAGCCACTGGCCACAGTCCAGCCAGGACACATGAAAGCCTGCCCTACAGATGATGAAAGGAGCGGAGAGATGGGAAACTTTTGCCAGAGATGGCCGACAGGCTGGCATCTCTCACTCAGCAGTGCTGGATTTGGTCCTGAATCCCCACTGGTTTTTGCTTGGCTGATTATCTCCCTGGGGCCAAACTTCCAATAAGAAATCTCCCAGAGTGAGCGACTTCAGCAATGCAATCCTCCCTTGTGACATTCTCAATCTGGAGGGTCTAACTAGCCCCCCTACCCCGTGAGCCCTTCAGGGGTGTGGTTGTTTGGGGGTTTCCAGGAACAGGATGCCTTAGCAGCAGTAACATGACCTTGATCGTCGGGATCCAAGGGGAAGCCAGGAGCCTAGAAGACAGTGTTGGGCTCAGCCTTCCTATGAGCCAAGCAGGAAAGGAGCACCTGAGGGAGCTCGCGTTCTACACAGCAAGGCCCCCAACCCTGCCCTTTAATGAGTCAGTTAACTAGCAGGCTCAGCCAACTGAAATCCTACAGCAGGCCAGTCCCTCACCAAGGCCGATGATATTATACAGCAGAGCCCACCCCGGTGGTTTTCTTTGTGCAACATCCTGAATGAAGCTGACTAGTGCTGTCCACAGTCCATGACTCTGATAAAAAGTTTAATGAGTCTAATTAGAGTACTTACACATCACTGATGACCTAGAAATAGCGTGAGTAGGAAAAGAGGATGTGTGAGGAGTCAAATTCTTGCATGTAGGAGTCAAAACTGTCTCCTCCGTTTTGCTTCCTGGGTCATCCTGCCTGGATCTTCTGCCCTGATATGTTAAAAACATTAGCAGCCACCTGGAAGGAAGTGGGGAATGTGCTGGGTGAATTTCAGGAATCTTGCTGTTGCTTCTCCCTCAGTGATACACAACTACTCTAAGAATTAAGAGATTGGTTTTAATAATTTTTTCTGATTCCAAAAACAAATCCTAGGTCCTTCACTCTGGAAGAGACCTCAGAGAGCAGCCTGCCAACATTGGTATTTGAAAAATGGGGTCAGTGACCCTCAGAGAGGTGAGCGGCTTGTTCTAGGTGGGTTACCCTATTTTGGTGTCAGGACTATCTTCCTTGCAGCAATCTTTCCTAAGTTCCCACTGAAATATAGATGACGTCAGAAGATTCCTGTCGACTTCTACTTCCATGTCATGCCATGGTATCTTGTTCGATTCAATCAAAGTGATGGTACCATGGTGCCATTCCCAGCCTACACTCCTGCTGAGCTTTTGCCTAAAACAACTCTTACAAGAGGTCTTGGTCCCATCTTTCTTTGGGATTAATAGTCAACTGGTCTACCTACCAAGGATGGCAGAGTGCCGTGTGTAGTCCACTCTCCCAGGGACCACCTGTCACTATCCCCTTAGAAATGGATTACCCTAATGAGAATAAAATTGGGGTTTTTAGGAGAGCTATGATCTATAGGCATATTTAGTGGTATTCATCAATTGTTTATTTAGCATTAATTGAATACCTACTATGTAGCAACTGCTAAGCTTGCTGTTTTCAGAGTTAGAAGGAATCAGACTTCTGACACTTCAAGTCTTGGCCTTTTGCTAAACTGGCAAACTGAATGTCCCTTTTTAGGGTTTCTATAGCACTTTGAACATATATTTATTAAACTTCTTATCTCATTATATTGTAATTAAGTGCTACCATGCTCCTCTTTTTCACTAAACTCCAAGCTCTTCAAGGGCAACTCTGTGTCTCTCATCTTTGTGAACCTTATCCCTGGCAGAGTGCCTGTCCTTTCATAGACGCTTAGTGAATATATTTTGTAAGGATGGAGGAAAGAAGGAATGCATGTAGAGCTAAGCCCATTATGTTATGACCGCTTGATAATTGTCATTGAAATGTTCCTACTCAGGGTCTGGAGAAATGCAGCCATGTGGCCGTTTAGGATCCCAACAATAGGGAAGAAGGACGATTGAAATGCCAGCTGGTTTGGGCCATGTGCCAAGCATCTCAGGGTTATGTTTGGTGGGGGTACTTTCGGGAAGGAACATGGTATTGATTTAAGTGCTGGCGTCTACTTAGACAAACAGGAAAACATTTTGGCACCTCACTTGATTGAAACTGGAATTCTGCTCTCCATTTAATGGCTGAAACAATACAGGGCATTGCAAAATATTTCAGATCAGTTGGCTTCCCCAGCAGCTCAGTTTGCGTCAGTGCAGAAGCACACAGCAGATCATGTTTCTATGTTAACAAGCCGGCAGAACCTGCCTTGGGACGACTAAAAACTGGGAGTACAGAGGAGGCGATAGGGAAGTTTTTCAGGGCCATTCTCTCAGTGCCGTTATCTTTGACACATTTCATGTTAAAATATTGCCTGGAAGATTGCCAGAACTAAAAATAACACCATCTGTTTCCTAAGTGGTTTATAGTTTATAAAACATTTCACAGTCATTATCACAGTTTTTTTCAGCAACTGCAACTCCAATTTATAGATGAGGAAATTGAGAGTCACCAGGGTTTTGTGACTTCACACAGTAACTGGGAGATTCCGTATGCTCTGTCTCCTCCGTGGTTGTTGGCATCACAAGAAACTCAACAATGCTCACCTCTACTTTGGCACTCCCCAGTTCCTTCAAACTATTCTTGCCATTGTGACCAGCAATCTCCTAGAAGCCAAACAGCATGGACTCTTTTCCATTTTTGTCTTGCCTGACCCTTGGGTAACAAATGACCATGCGGACTACCCCCTACTTCTTAAGGTTGTCTTCCTCTGCTTCTCTGGTGCTGCTCCCTCCTGGTTTTCCTCCTTTGTCTTAAACCACAGTTTCTGAATCTCATTTACTGGCACCTCTGTCGCTGTGCACCTTATGAATGTTGGTGTTCTCCAGGTTTTGTCTTGGCCCTTGTCTCTTTGTGCTCCACACTCTCTTTGCGGATCTCGTTCATGTTCATGGCTACAACCATTAACTCTACAGTGGTATCTCCCCAATCTCTGTTGCCAGCCCAGATCTCTCATCTGACTTCAAAATACATACCTGTCTGCTTTTGCATCTCTCCACCTGGATGTGCAATAAGAGCTTCAAATTCCACACACTAGATTGTTCTAACATTGGATATGCCCATTTAGCAGGATGTAGTGTTTCTTCACTTATTCGTTTCCATTGTTTCTTTCAATAAAGGAATATTAGGTAGTTTTCTTTATATAGATCCTGCATAATTCAATGTGTTTATTTCTAAGTATTATATACTTCCATGAGCATTGTGATATGATCTTGTTTCCATTATGTTCTATAAATGGCTCCACTGATATATAGAAAAGCTATTAATTTTTATACATTTGTTTTGAAACCATCTTCTGAAATCTTGAATTCATTTTACCTGTTTTTCAGTTGATTCTCTTTGGTTTTGTAGATAAGCTACAATCTGGAAATAATGATAACTTTCTCTTACTTTACACTATTTATGCCTCTTATTCCTTTTCCTTATCTTAATTACATTAGCTTACATGCCTAGAACAATATTACCATTGGTAATAATGGTCATTAGACCACTTCTATTTTTCATCATTAAGTTTAAAGTCCTTTCACCATTAAATTAAATATATATGCTTTATTTTATTAATGGTATATCATTATATTTCTATTTTACATTAGTAAGTGATGTTAAATTTTTATTAAATGTCTTTTAGTTATCCAAAGAAATGATTTTTTATCCTTTGTTTTAGTTATATGATAAATTATATTAATAGAGTTCCTAACATTGAATTTTCTTTGCAGTAATTTTTTTTTTTAGAAAGGGCTCATTTAACTTAAGATCTTAAAATTTTATTCAGCTCAGGGGACTACATTCTAAATTTGTTAATTATTGCTTCTCCTTCTAGAATTCCTATTCTATTTTATCTCCTAACCCTACTCTCTCATATCTCTTACAGTTTTATGTACTATATTCATTTTCTCTTTTGCTTCTGAGTTTTTGGGAAATTTCACAAACAGGACTTTTGAGTCATTGATGCGACTCTCTATGCTATCAAATCTGTTATTTACTACTACTGCTTGCAAATAAAAATTTGAAATTTAAAATTTGAATTTACAAATTTATAAGACAAACTTCCATTTAAATTTTTTAATGTTTAACAGCAATATTTCCTGTTGTCAGATCATTGCTTTTAGATGGGGTGGGTGCTCAAATCTCCAGTTTCATTGAGAACATGAGTCAATTTGGTTTTGTTTCTGGTTAAATCTTACTTTTTGGAGTAAACTTCCTTCAGAGGAAAACATTTGCTCTGATTCTTCAGATGCATTTTCTTCTTTCAAATTGCTGAATCATTTCAGTTATCTGGTGATTTTTCTGTTGGCCCAACTTTCGTGAGAAAGTACTGTTCAGGGCTGTGTGTTACAATGGTTTCCGTCAGAGATCACGGGGATACTTACTGGGAAAGTAATTACCACCAAAGGCAGTCCCGTGACAGGGAGCTTTGCTACTCAGCAGACAGGAGATGCTCCTCTTCTCTTGTTGCCAGGTACCGCTATTAGAATATTCCCTCTACACCTTGTTGTGGCCTCCCCTGTTTGAAAATCCTCCAAGCGTGGAAGTTAGGGAGACTGCACTATATACCCCATTCCCCCACTGCCTGGACCAACTTCTCCATCATATGCACAGAATTTGGATCAGTAGGTCCATCAGTCAATGCAGACCACTAGCACCATATTTTTACAATATATCAGGTAGTATAATGCTGTGGGTAAGTGCTCAGTCTCTAGAGCCAGACTCCATGGGTTCAAATACCAGCTCTCTCACTAGCTATGGGACTGATGGATTTAGTTACCCTCCCTGCCCTGAGGTGTCTTTGTCTGTAATAGGGAGATAACAATAGCCCATCAATGTAAGTAATGATAGCACCCCCCTCACAGAGTACCATGACACTAAGCATTCCAGACGATGCCTACACACAGGAATGTTCAGTCAATGTTAACTAATGCAAAAAGTGTTAACACTTCTGGTTTGAGGGAGCCATTCTTCCCTGATTTTTCTTTTTTTTTATATTTCTTTGGATAATTTCAGGGAAATTCTAGAAAGAGAACAATTAAACGTGTAGGCTCAAATTTCCATCTTGTTCCAGAAATTCTAAAGTAATCTTTCTGAAATGAACATTTCATTCCCTGACTTAAACCTTTACATGGTTGTCCATATTAACGAGAGTATAGCTGAGCTTGGTGGGATCAGCAAGTCCACGTGGGGTCTAGCTCCCCTTCTGGGCTTTTCTCTCCCCGAGTCCTCCCTCTCACCCCAGGCTCCAACCCAACCAAACCTCCCGGGCTCATCATGGTAGTTCAGATCATAGGACTTCTGCTCCTATGGAGCGTGAACTCCTCCCTCTGGAAGCCCTCCTCCCTCTCCCTTCTCAGCACCCCTGCGCACGGCGTATTTGCTCTATTGCAATCCTGAAGGCTCGCTTCAGATATCACCGCAGCTATGAAGCCCAGGATTGTACCAGCAGACCCTTCCTTGGTATCCACACTGCACTCTGTGCAGGTTTCTTTATAATGTGCCTGTGAGGCTTTACTCCCAACTGCCATGATTGTTGGAATCAAGTAGGGACCTTAGTAAAAAATACCAATGATGGCTCTGGAACATTCCATTTCAGTAGGTTAGGGGTGGGACCTATGAATCCGTATATTTATAAAACTACTGAGGTGATTCTGAAGACCAGCCAGGTTTGGGTTAATAATATATCCTCTCTGGTTAACATCTTCCTGTGGTTAACGTGGCTCCTCTCTGGTTAGGCCCTCCTTTCTGGTTAACCTTCCCTCCTCTCTGGTTGACTCACCCTCCCCTCTGGTTAGCATACCCTCCTCTCTCTGACAGGCCATGAGTTCCCTTCGAGCAGGCATCATGTCTTGTCTGCCTTGTGTCCCCAGCACCTAACACAGTTCCTGGCACTCAAAAATGTGTTGCATGAATGAAGGAATAACTGAATTGCCTCATCCTTAAATGCACAAGCCGCCAGTCTCTTGGGTGTTTCCATCCTTTATTGTTCCTTGCTTTTTCCCACCCTCATTTGACTTTCAGGGACTTAATTCAGGAGCTTATAAGTGACTCAGGAACCATTGTTTCTAGTTTGGCAACATATGCCAGACATGTTTGCCAAATTCACTGTGAACCTTCTGTCTTCTTAAGAAAGGAGGACCAGGGGATCAGAGGGGCTATTGTGTGACAGCCTTCTCCTGAGACTTACATGTCTGGCGGCTTCAAGCTTGGCACAAGAATTGGCATGAACAATGAAAAAACTGAATAACCAGGAAACATGAGCCAGCACCGTAAATGGACTTAAGTGATGTGCTACACAGGATGCAGGAGCAAGGCCGGGGACTCTAGGACTGAGCCCATCTCCCCTCCACTGGCTTCCATTGGCTGTGTTACTTTAGGCAATCATTAACCACTCTGAAGCTCAGTGTCCTCATCCATATAAGAGGGATGAAAATGGGTTATCACAGGGTTGTTATGAGAATAAAATGGAATAGTATATAGGAGAGCACCAAGTACAGTGCACGAAATATTTCCTTTCTCTTCTCTGTCATATCTTGGGCCATGGCGTGGAAAATTGCAGCAGAAGAGTAGAGAGCAGCCATAGGCCTGGACTCTCATGGTGGGATGGGACAGACAGTGGAGTATGCAGCTGCAGGAAACCAGGGAGAGTCCAGTCTGGCAAGCAGACCACAGTTCCAGGAGGTAGGAAAAACAAAGTTTTGGCATAGAGCAAGCATGCCACCTTCTCAGGATATCCAAGAATCCTCATGGGGTTGCTGTAACGGGAGAGAGTGTGGCGCTTTTCCAGCACGTATTAGTGCGCTTTGGGGAAAGGCCCATACCTCATTCATCTTCACAGTCCTAGTGGCTAATAGGGAGCCTGAGAGAGGACCAATAAATAGTTGTAAATTGGACAGTGAAGGACAAAGGCATAGCTTGACACCATCTCTCCCCTATTCTTTCCTAGTTCTCAATCCTCCAGACTATGTGTGATGGGAATAAGTTGATGTTTATTGAGGACCACAGAAGCCATTTGGTCTATGCCCCTGCCTCCACACCTGGATGTGGCTGAGCCATCCCAGACAGAGCTCTGTCTCCTATGCTGTTCTTCAAGGTGTCCAGTCCACACAGCTTCCCCCCACATGGCAACTTTGAGCTTCCTGCTCTCAGATAAAGTTGTGAGCGGTGCAAAGCACTTTATTGAGGAAGGATTCTTGTTGGAGAGGCAGCAAGTCCTGTTTACTATAGCAGGGAAAAGTTACCATTTAGAGCTCCAATTGTTTTTTAAGAAGGGTGGGTCAGGCTAAAAGTTGGCTTTGTTCTACTGAAACCTTATGGATGAGGATTTGCAAACTGGGAGAGCTAGAGGGTTCTACATTCTAAAGGGAGCATGACTTGGGGCTTCTGGGTCCATCCACAAGGAAGATGAGAGAGGAGAAGAGAGCCGACAGGATGATGTGAGTGGCCCAATGAGACCCTCCTATAATCTCTAAAAATCCCAGTTCTTACTAGACTCACCAACTTATACAGAAACTGTAAAGAGCGAGTTTTGCAACCAGGTGAATGAACGGAAAAAGAGATAGTCTATGCATTTAGGAAGTAGTCACAATGGGAACCATGAAGCAAAAGACCATGAAAATCCCCACATATCACAGAAAGGGCTTTGGACTTTACCAAGATTGTAAAACTGAGAGTTTGAGCCAAATTAATCTGGACCACTGAAGGGCGAAGCAGTATCCTCTCAAGTGATACCTGTGTTCTCTGAACCTGGCGTCATTCCAGACACCACACAGAATGCATAATTAATATGCAGATTAGTGCTTGTCCTCAAGGAGCTTACAGCCTCCTTGTGCAGATAAGATATCAAGCCATTGGACAGTGTGCTTTCAGGCTGCATTTGGTTTCAGTAGAGTGGTAGAGGTGACAGTGCTGGAGAAAGGCCTTGAGGAGGACTTCTTGAGGGATCCCCCCCGAGTTGAGTTTTAGAAGGGAGATGACTGGGTTTGGTTTAGCAGGATACAGGATCAGCCTTTTCATGGGCTTTCTTTCAGAACCTCCTACAACAAGCAAGCCAGGAAATAGCCAAGAGGACAAATGCTGCTCTGTCCACTGCTCATTTTAGGCACCTGCCTCACGTAATCTGCCTGTGTAAACTTTGCCAGCATAGTTGGCTTCCTTTTTCCTTATAATGACTTTTTAAAGACATTTCTACAAATCGACATTTACCTGTCTTTGCTCTTTTTCCAAAACAAAACAGGAACAAACAACAAAAAACAAGAACCTTTCTAAGGAAAGTAAGCTACTTTGAGAAATTCAAAATTGTAACTTCCAAAGGCTAATGGGTGAAATTGAGTATTTCCATTTCCATTGTGGCCAGGGAAGGTAAAGAGAATCAGACAGTCTCCAGAAAATGACTGCTCCATATGATGGGACTTCAATTTCCATTTTAATGGAAACATGTTGATTTAAAAGGAACAAAAGCAGATTTCTGAATTATGTGTCTCCTCTCCCCATTAACAACCTGACGTGCATCTAGAATTAATAGGCTGCCTTTTTATTCCCGTTTTGCTGTGGGGGCGTTGACCAGGGCTGTTGCATGGCCTGATGGCTGATCTTTCCAGTGCTTACCTCTCCGCCCCACTGTATCCCCTTCCTGAATGAGATGTTAGTATCTTGGCTGTGTCTCAAAAAACCGTTACAATTCAGCTTTTTATTTCTCCCCCAATGGAGCCTCTCAAATCCCTTATCTTCAGCTCAACAGGAAGGAGATTACTTTGTTACCAGAATATTGAAAGCTGATGATTTACTTGTTTATAGATGGGAGAGGAAAGCTCTGAAATATTCGATTTCATATACAATAGTTCCTGATTCTCTGTTGGGGGCACTGAGGGTGATGGAAGTGCATAGAAAGATGCTGTTTTACACAGCTTCACCAAGCAGGGAGGAGAGGACACCTGAGCCCGTGGGCTGGACAGAGCTAACCAGACCCGTGGGTGCACCTTTGTGGCCACAGCGGGGAAGCCGGCAGCATGATTCTCCTTTGCTGCCCTCATTTTAGAAGAAAAATCACAAGTGCTGAAGTCAGGCAGCCCAGACTCAAATCCTGCCAGATCCCCAACTCCAGTCTAACAGGCCTATGTAGACGCGCCCCCTCCACCCAATTCTTCACTGGCAATGTGACCTTGAGCAAACAACTTAATTGCTTTGTACCTCAGTTTCCTTCTGGATAAAATATAGACATTAATACCTGGGTGACAGAGCAGTTTATAGGAAATAAAAGCCTTGAAGAGTCCAGCATGATGCCAGGACAGCTCCATTCGTTAAGCATCCCCTATTGAATGCTTACACAAATGTTCCTTTCATTTCCCTTTCCTTTAGAAGGCTAATTAATACTTTGACTGTTTAGCGCAGGGGTGAGCAAATTATGGCCAATGGGCCAAACCCAGCCAGTCACCTGTTTTTATAGACGAAGTTTCACTGGGACAAAGCCGCACACATGCAGTCACATGTTGCCTGTGGCTGCTTTCACAGTAAGATGGCAGAATTGAGTAGTTGTAGTAAAGACCATGTGGCCCGCAAAGTCAAAAATATTTACTGTTTTGCCCTTTAAGAAAAAGGTTGCCCATCCCTGGGTTAGGAGAAGGAGCCTGGGTTTTAGAGAAACAGATTCAAATCCTAGCTCCAGTGTTGTTAAGTGTGAAGCATTGAACAGGAAGTAAACTTCCTGAGCCAAACTCTCCTTGTAGGTCAAATGAGAATCATTGTACCAGCCTTAAAGGGCTAGTTGAGCATTAAGCAATGGAAAATATGTCAAGGTTCTTAGCACTGTGTCTGGTTCTTCCTACTCCTCTTTTAATTGATAAATGTAAGGAAAGAAAAAAATCCTCATTTTGGAGCAAGACCTTAGATGCGATCTACTGCAGTCTGGGAGCTCTGCAAAAATACTGATTACTGGGGCTCCTCCCAGAAATTCTGATGTGGTAGGTCCAGAGAGGGGGAATGGTCTCCAACTTTTGTTTACAGTTCCTTAGATAACCGGTGACCAGCCTGGTGCGGGAAGGATCTAGGCCACCCCAAAATTTCACAGGTAGGGAAGCCAGTCCCCAAGTACAGAGCCATCACAGCCTCCAAGGCCCCTGGTCCTGGGTCAGAGGCAGTCACAGTGGCGTGGACAGCACACACAGCCTGCCTTCTGCCCATCCCTCCCATCAGAGCAAGGAGACATGGTGGATGGGCTTTTTAATGCTGGCAGATGCTTCGTCCAGACCTTAGCCACCTGTCCTGTCTGCAGTTCCTGAGGCTCTGAGCTCCAGAACCCTCAGGACATAGGGTGTGGGGGACTGTGGTTTTATAGCTCAGCATCATTCTTACTTGTCCATAGCCCTATGAGTACGTGTCCCAAGACGTTGTGAAGACTGAAGAGAGAGGGTCTAAAATGACTCCAAAGCTGTCATGCACTGAGCAGAGTTCACTGAGCCAGAGTGGACTCTTCAGAATACAAACCTGGCCACCCCACTCCTCACCACAAGAACATGCAATGGCTTCCGGTTCCCATCCGGGCAAAGACACTTCGCCATCCTGCTCACTGCTCTCGAGCTAGGCTGCCTGAAGATTCAAACTGCTTAGTAGCCATATGACCTTGGGTACATAACTTAATCTCTCTGTGGCTCAGCTTCCTCATATGTGAAGTGTGGGTCATAATGTCAACTACCTCTTCAAGTTGTTTCAAAGATTAAAGAAGTTCATATATGTAAAGCCCTTAAAAAAGCACCTGGTGCAGAGTAAGCACCCAATGGTATCAGCTGTTATCATTATCTCCCACCATTCTCCCTCTCGGTCCCTGTGCTCCAGTACCTTGAACGTACCCGTCTCTCTCCTGCCATAGACCTTTGAACACGCTGTTCCCTCTCCCTGTTTGGAATTACTCCACCCGCATGTCACTCTTCACCTACCAGATCTAACTCTCCTTGTAGGTCTCAGCTCACATGTCACTTCCTCAGAGACTCTTTCCCTGACCCCAAAGCTGTCCAGATCCCCTTGTTACATGATCTTATGGCCCCTCTACTTCAAAGCACTCGCCACAGCAGTAATTGGATGTTTATTTGTAAGTTTAGTTGATTACCATTCTTCACCCTCATAATACTAGAGCTCCCTGAGATCAGGGGTGATATTATGATCTCTGCCTCTGCAGCCCCAGCCCCTACCACTGTGCCTGGCTCTGTTAGGAACTCAGTAAGTATTTAAATAAAGAATGAATGGGTGAGTCTCCAGGCTGCCATCCAGCTGATGGATCAGGACCACAAAAATGGCCAGTGGGGACGAAGTTCAGGAGAGGCAGATTCCCCACCCTTTGACATGACTACGGCCCAGCAGAAGTTTGTTTGCCATGGTATGTAGTCATGTAATACAGTCCAAGCTTCCACTGGAACACAACTGCATCAACTAGGCGACACTCCCACATGCCTGGGATGGACCTGTTCAAACACCCTCTCAATTTGAGTCAACAAAATCGAGTACCCTTCATGGGCAGGGGACCATTCCAGTCTCATTGTCTATTTCTGTATGAGTAGCAACCACCCTCCTTGGGAAGAAGGCAAGAGTTTGGGCTAGGTAGCTTCAGCCGTGGGTAGAAAGCAAAGATTTCAAAGAGCTTGTTCACTCATTGCTCTGACCAAATTGGAAGTGTCTCATGGCACACAGCACCTGGCACATAAGAGAGAGTTCAAATAACTGACTGCTGATGAAACAATCTATGACTGGGTCGTTTCCAGTCCTCTATCTTTCCACAGGACCTCTGAACTGGGGAGGATGCTGCATACCCTTTCCAAAGCATGGGTTTTGGAATCAGACAGAAGTGATGGGTAGGGGTCCCATCTTTACTATTTAGCTTTGCCATGTATGTGAGCCACAGTTTCCTCACATATTGTCAAAGGATAACATGATGGTAAATATGTTCATCTTTCCCAACATACCTCTCTGCTGGTGTTCAGAATCAGTGCCATTTTATTCGAAGCTATCACCTTGTCTTAGCCGGCCCCAGGGGTCTAGTGGTTAAGATTTGATGTTCTCACTGCCATGGCCCAGGATCATTTCTTTGTCAGAGAACCACACCACCTGTCTGTCCATTGTCATACTGTGGTGGCTGCATGTTGCCATGATTCTGAAAGCTATGCCACTGGTATTTCAAACACCAGCAGGGTCACCTATGGTGGACAAGTTTCAGCAGAGCTTCCAGACAAAGACAGACTAGGAAGAAGGACCTGGCCACCAACTCCTGAAAAAACTGGCCATGAAAACTCTACGAATAGCAGTGGAGCATTGTCTGATATAGGGCCGGAAGGTGAGAGGATGGCACAAAAAGACTGGCCAGGTTCTGCTCTGCTGTTCAGAGAGTCGCTAGGGTCAGAATCGACTTGATGGCACTAACAATGAAGTTGTCTTAGATGTACATATGTCCTGAGCAGCACTGGTGAAATGCCGCATTCTATGCTCAATACTCTGCAATATTTTATATCAAAGATCCCATCATGAACAAATACATTAAAGATCTAGGGTGTGGGACAAGTAGATGCATATAGGAAGGACAAAGATACTCTATCATCTCAAGCACTGGAAGATCCTGTGGGCCAAAGTTTCTCTATAAGCAGCTAGATGTCTAAGGAATATTTTTCTCTTGGACCTAGAAGAGGAAGGGAATTGGAGGTGTGACCACTCCACCTAAATAGCTAGGATTCTGTTTATGGAAATTCTATTTTATAATACTAACTTTAAACAACTTATAGGAGTAAACTAAACTAGGCTGTTCTTTCTACTGGAAAATTTGACCTTTCTATTAAGCTCTGTAAAGACATGGGACATGTTGTTTGACATCCTAAGGATATCAGAAACATGCAAATGCTGAGAAATCCAGTGGCCACAGGGGGACCCAGCATCCCCCAAAACACCAAGGTGGTGTCCAGGCTAAGACTTGAGCTCACCATCCTAGTAGGACGGGATGGCAGTCTTACCCTCTTCTACAGGTGCAGGTGTATAGCCACCACTTATAATTACTTCACGTGGGTACAAGAGCAAATGGTTCTTTCAACCCAGCAATGCTCCAAATTACAAGCCTCTCACAGCAAAGCTGTTTTCCCTCACATTTGTGTGTGCAGCCTCTCTGTCTCTAGACTGAGTTCATTGTTCTTACAGGACGTTACAAAAACAGCAAGAAAGGAGCCCATGAATACCATTGGCCCTAATGCTTCAGGCTCCATCAGCTTGAGATCTGGCTTCCAAGATAGAATGGGCCGTGTATTCACCACTGCATCATGAGGGTCACCAAGTTTCCAACCTGCAATAGCTGAGTCCCTAATATCTGCCTTGTCTTTCTCCAATAAGCTAATGCTGTATTTTAGGTTCTGTTACTTACAGTATCCACTTACAAGTGCTAAATTCTTTAGTAGTTAGAATTCAGATCAGCTAAGGGTAACTGAGACCTGACTGCTATTCTTAAACACACAAGGATTTATTCTATTACATAAAATAATCCCAGAGGGAGGCAGGTTGACATTCTAAGGATGCCAGAGACATGAAAATACTAGACTTACCTGAAAGCTAGTGGACGCAGAAGGACAGGAATGGTGGCTCTGTGAAGCCATCAGACACTTGGCTTCCATCTGTCTTTCTGCTCCCCTACATGTGGCTTCCATTCTCAGGTCACCTTGTGGCCCAAAGTGACTGCTGATGTTCCAGTCATTGCATGCACATTCTAGGCAGCAAAAAGGATGAAGGGAGAAAGGAGAAGGGTTCTCCCTCCTGGAACTCTTACACACCTTCCACTTACATCTCTTTGGCCAGAACTTGCTAGACTCAAAGTTTTGTTACTGAGGAAGAGGGGGAGAACAGAGGCTGGGTGGGCCACCAGCTGGCTGTGTTCTAGACAGTGATTAGATGTCATATCCCAGACAATGATGAATTGGATATCTGATATAAAAGGGACCATGCTCAGAGAATCTCAGGGAGGCACTACTTTTCCAAAGGAGGAGTGGATGGTCACTGACCCATTCAGTACTCAGGAGTAAACAACTGTAAATGGATGAGAATTGACAGCAAAGACATGTTGATACTGCTAGAAATTGAACCATTTCTATTCCAGGTGTTTTAATAGGCTCCTCCATCTTCTTCCTGGGGCCTTCCCATCTCTCATTCCCACATCATCTCCAACCTTCTCTTAAAGATGGAGCCTGAGTGAGGTAGGGATAATGAAGGGGGAAAGTCTTGGGGATGGAGAAGTAATTTTCTACACATCACTTAATATCAGAAAAACATTTCTACATGTTGACCCCACCATGTTAAAAAAGCCATATCAAATCTATTGAATCAAACTGTCCTGCATCATTTCAAGTGGTGTACCCAGCTCTGTGACAGGGCTGTAGTGAGATTCCAGAGCCACTTGGAATGTGAACCATCCAGCTCCATTTAAGGACAATAGCTCTGGAAGTGACCCACGGCCATCTATGTCAGTTCACCAGTCACTCGGGGGACTTAGAACAACTCAGAGTAAATAGTCCAAAAAAAGAAAAAGAAAGAAAGAAAGAGAACATTGGGAAGAGAGGCCTCAAAGCGGCTCAGTAGCCATGATACAGGAAAAAAGCCATTGAAGCTGTTCAAACAAATGTCTCTGATCTGTTTGTGATACCTGCTGCCTAGGCACAGAAAAGGTCCTTGAAGGTCAGAGCCCTTCAAGACACAGTAGGAGAGAGAGTCTTTCCACCATCCCCCCACTCCAGGGCATTGTAAAGCTGGGCATAAATCATTATCTTTTCAGTTTGCAGTTATTATTATCAGTAAAATCACATTTTAGTGAATTCTGTTGGCCTTCCAAATTGCTTTATGGTAACAGAGATTGGTACTAATGAGTTTGTTGCTAGAAATCACTTCCTGATCTTCTATCTAGGCATGAGATGGAGGCACAGGTATCTCTCTGTAGTGGCCATCCATTGCCCAAGGCTGTACCCAACTCTGCTTCTCACCATTGCTTCCCATCACTCTGCCAGGGGTGAGGGCTGCCTAGTCCAGAGGGTGGGCTTATTGCTGTGTGGATACAGAAGGACCTGCCCTCTTTTCCTTTACTCAAAAATGCTCAGATGGCTACATCTAGAGGAGAAAAGCAAGAGTCTCAGAGTCCTTGGGCATCAAGTCATGTTAGTACCAAAGGGCAGCTTAAGTTCTCTCCCATCTGCATCAACTCTTCTCTCCTATTTTCTGATATAGACAGTTGACACTTTGTCAACCTTATGTAAAGTTTTACACAAAAGCATCCAAGATAGCCCTCCCTTTTCCCTTCATCCTGATTTATTCCCATCATCCTTCCAATATAGAAATTCCGAGGCTACCACTGGCTTCAAGCACAGCTTCGTCTTAAACTTGACGTTGATTGTTCACGCCACCTCTCTGGGCCATGGTGTTCTCATGTGTCTAGAGAAGGGACTAGACAACCTCTAAACCCCCTCCCATCCTAGCAGCCTGTGTGGTCACTGAGGTCCTGTGTGCCATCAGCATGCAAGGAACATGGGCACACTCACCCTGATTCCTGGTTCAAATTCTTTCTAGGACAGTGAGTTATCATTAACCTAACAATTTCTTCTAAGGGACCATATAGATTGATAGTTAGGACATCTTTATCTGTTGCGCTCCTTGCCTAAGCCAGGTGTCAGCACCACAGATTCCTAGACAGTTGACCAGGCATTCTTCTTTGCCATCATCCACCCCCACACAGTTGCCTATGATCTTTCTAAAGTTTGGAATGTGGCATGATGTCCTTTGATGAGTTGCCATCCTTCCCATCTTTCCTGGGTCTGAATGTCTGTTTAGTGAGTCGCCCTAACAGAGCCTCATACAACAATTACAAGTCCCTAATTTTTGTCTTATTTGATCCTCACAATAATCATGTGAAATGGAAAAGTTAAAGTGCCGGTTATGAATTTGACCATTTCTAATGAGAGTGAGGGAATTTTGACAGGTGCTGGCTGAGAGGTCCTGTGAGATGGGATGGGGTGAGGGAAGGGACAGGCTTCACTTTTGCTGGGAGATGCCACCCAGCGCCACCTTCAGGGCTGAGACTCACAGCAAAACTCATACTCAGAGAACATCTACGGAAATGATTCCCGATAAGGAAACCAAGACTGGAGAGGAGACGATTTGCCAAAAGCTCTCACCAGTCAGTGGCAGAAAAATAAAGGACGAGAACATAGTTCTTTCTGCCTCCTTGTCAGAGGAGATAGTGTTTTTGTTGCTTGGCTATACCAGGAAGCACAAATTCTGCATGTCTTCTGCTGTGGGCTGTATGAGAATGAAGATGTGAGGGCCAAGCCCCTTGGAGCTCAGCTCTGCATCTCCTGAGGGAGCAACCACCACACAGGACAGGAAGGAAGGCCAGAGAGAGGGCTGCTCTGAGATCTCTGGTAGCTCAAGGAGGTGGGCTGTGCCCTGTCAGAGGTCGTGGCTGGGCCCCCTTCACAAGGCCCATAGCCCGCCAACCTCTATTCTCCTCATGCACTTCCTTCCTGCTTGGGGAGGTGCTTTTCTCCTCCTGTGCAGTCCCCACATTTGCAATCTGTGTGCTTCCTCCTCTGACAACGCCACACTAGTTCCTGGTATCTCAGCAGCTCTTTGGTGAGCCTCTAACAACTATTCTCAGAATTTGCAAAAGAGATTCTCAGAAATTTACAAAAAAGGCCATGAAATGGGATGCTGAATGGAGAGGGAGGATTGGATACCCAGAGGAGAGATTGGGGAGACAAGAGAGGTCAAATCAGGCTCCTCCTTCCACAGGGAACCAGGGTCTTGGAGGTCCCCCTGCAGGGGGGGCAATTCATGGAGGTCCAATGTGTAACTGGCCAAATTTCAGTGTCCCTTTACTGCCTGTGACACCATAATTCAGCAATTGTCAGTGGAATTCGCACATAGGGACTACAGGGATAAACAATACTCCTTGAATTTATTTTTTTCCATGAAATACTATTTAAGTTGTAAATTGAGTAATTCCACCCTTGACAACAGCTATTAAGTTGACGCCACTACCTCATCGGGCTTTTGGTGTTTGAGTATCTTTGGGCGCCTGGCCCTGGATCCAGCCAGTTGTGCTGATGTTTTAAGCAGTTTAAGCATCTGGTGCCCTGGGTACTCAGGTTTATGCTAGGCACTGAGCCTCTGAGAAGACACCACGTTGCCTCTGGGGATGTGCGTTACAAAGACGTGAAGGGAGAGTGTGTCGTGTGCCCGCTGTGCACTGGGCACTGTCTGTTCCCGTCTCACGTGTTATGTTGGTTAGCCATCACTGCCCAGTAAATGGTGTCTGGCCTTCTTCACAAGGAGCAAACTGAGACTCTGAGAAATCACTTCAAGAGAGATTAAGTAGCAGCAAAAGCAATCAGTAAGAGCAAGGGGGAGAGGAAAGAGGTATCTTCTGTGCTGGGAGCCCCGTGGGAGAAGGAAAGTCATAACTCAGGCAGCAGGGGCTACAGTGCCCAGGAATGCAGGCTGAGCAAGCCCTACAAACCCAGCAGGATTGTCTGTAAACACAAGCCTGGGGACTGTTTACTTTCTGGAAAGTGTGTTTCCCTCTCCTGGGCTCTTGCTCTGTGTTTGGCAGCCCTGGACCCAGTATCCTTCATATGTTCCCTCTAGGCACTTCTCTCTAGGCATTTTCATCAGCAACGGTCCACAAGACCATGTCCTTCCTCACTCGACCCTCTATCCTTGTATTCCCATCAACATCTGGAGGGAGCAAACTCAGAGGTCAACGTCTGCATGCTTCATAGAGGAAACTGTTAAATCAATTAGCTGGTAGTCTCTAAGGGGCTATGTTGTACCTGGTCAGGTGCCATGGGGATTCAAGAGAATAGAGGATGAAATGCTTGCTTCTTCCTGAGAAGTATCTAATAAAATGTTAGAAGTGAATAGAAACAAGCCAGTTCTTTTCAGGTCTCCAGACCCTTATATATGTTATTGCCTCCTCCTAGAAAGTATGGCTCTCCATACTGTGGAGACAGTATGTGGTACACAGCTCTCCAAAGGTGTATACACCAACTCATCCTGCAAGGTCAAATTCAAATATCACCTTCACTGAGAAATTTACCGACCTCCATGGCCAGGCCGAAATGCCCTCCTGTCTGCTCCATGCTTCCTACACATTCTAACTCTCCTGCAGCACCCAGCACATGGCCTCTTCATTATCCTGTAAGTGTGTGCCTCTCCCACAAGACACACTACTCCTTCAAAACATGAATGTACTGAGCTCTGACCTGACACATAGAAGGGGATCAAATAATGCTTATTGAATGAATGAATAAAAAAGCACTCAGGAAAAAGCATGAATATACAGATTTGTATGTGCCGAGAAAGGAAGGTTGCACCCATTATTGAAAGTGGGTGTGAGAGTCCTAGATAGTGCTATGATTAAAAGCAAAGTAAAAAGGGGAAAAAACAAAAAAGCAATGCAAATCCTCCAAAGACAGACTGCCAAGATCAAATTTAGCCCTATAGTTGGCAGATGAGTTGCTTAACTTCTCTGAGCCTCAATTTCCTTATCCGGAAAATACGGATCATAACGGTAGCCTGCTTCAGAGAGTCGGTGAAAGATAAAATGAGTTAATATACAGAAAGCACGTAGGATGGAACTTGGCATTTCCCAAGCTCAGGGTGTCAGCTGATGTTTCTCTTAAGCAAGAGAGATGGGAGAAACACTTTCCCTTACTGCCTCCTGTATTGTTTGAATTTTTACTCCAAATAATTACATAACAAAAAGAAAAAAGAAAAATAAGATAGCAGAACTTCTGCTTCCAGCAAAATGGCAGACTAGATACCCTAATTGATGCTCTTGAAATTAACTAAAAAATTCTGGAGAAGATACCACAAAAAAAAGACTTTGTAAATGCATTAATTATGTGGCAAGAAAGTGAGGAATCTTCAGCTCAAAATTTAAACAAAGGTAGGATTTTTAAATTTTGGACAGAACGACAAAGTTAACTTTTGTCTTAAGAGCATTTGACCTTGACTTTGACTCACAGGGTGTGGGGACAAGACACAAAGCCTAGGATCTGCTCAAGGTGGGTTGTCTAATAGGGTGCCTTCTCCTAAAGTTGAGAAGCGAAGGGCTTCACCCTCGGTGTAAAAAAAAGAGCTAGAAATAAATGCCCACCCCGCCAGGGACTGCAAGGAAAATTGCCCATCTCCAACCTTGGTGCTGAGTCAACAGACAAAAAATTCTCTCCTGAAAGTTTGCAGCAAAAAAAGGAGTCTTCACGTGAGTGTGAAGGCCAAATTCACGTCAATTGGTTGGTCTAAAAAACCTTACACTAAAATCTAGTTCACAGTGGTCCCAGCCTGGAAGTGCTCCCAGGTTCTTGGCAGAAACTATTGCAAATCTTCTCTGAAGGAACCCACCTTCAACCCAGGCATCAGTGAATTCTCACAGGTAAAGTTCCAAGGACTATAAGCAGGATGCAGTCAAGATGAAACAGGGAGTGAGACAGATCATTGTGAGTGAGAACTTAGAGAAGCAGACCCCCAAAGACTTCAGCTATTGGAGTTAATAGAGACAAAGAATACTAACTATGTTTATTATGTATAAAGTAATGAAAAAGAAGGTTAAAAATATGAAGAGAAAGTGAAAAATATAAAGAATGACCAAGCATGCTGAAAAATAAGCAAATCAAAATTATAAAAATGAAAAATAATGAGTTAAAATGTAAATCAGAGGACAAATCTAGTAACAGGTTAGAAATGCTGAATAGAGGATTGATGAACTGGAAGATTGATCCAAAAAGATTATCCAGAATGAGACAGAAAAATGTAGATTTAAGAAAAAAAATTAAGTTGATAAGTTGTCTCCATGTTTCCTTTTAATGTTTTACCAGATTTAGAAACTGCATAATTGTAGTCCTTCCCAATTTCATACCAGTCCATCCTGATACAGAATATAAATTGTTTGCTAAAGATTAGGAGATCTATCAAAAGATTCTTCCCAGAAGTCAAAATATTCCTAAGAGTAATTCAAGAATTTCAAAATTAAATTGTGCACCATAGAGCTTTCATTGTTTTTCCTCCCTTGTTTTATAGGGATTAAGTTCAATGTCTTTTGGTTTGCCAGATTTGTATTCAAAACTTGCAATTTTCTAAAAGCTTCAGAAGCGAAACTTTTGGGATACTCCATTGAAAACATTTTCATGATGATTTTCAATTAATTTTAAACAAAATGCAACCAAAACTTAAGAGGATTCAATTCCAAAAACTTCAGTGCTATTAGTTAGGTTAACTCACAAAGCAATTTGCAAATACTCAAATACTTCTAAAATCTACTGAAGTATACTTTCATATCCATCATTAACTTTATCACCAAAAAAGAAAAAAATAGTTCAGTTACTCTGTACCTACAAAAATTTTTCAACAACATCAGCTTCTGTTTCAATTGGTAAAATATCACAACTTGTTTGGACACAGTGGCAAATTATGTGTGTCACAATCTATTCCAAGTACATTTTTATTCCATAGGTTTCTTAATTTAGTAAGAACATTATTTTTAGCATATTGTATGCATATTAGAACCCAAACAAAGCAAAACAATTTATCTTCACTGTTGCAGTTTGAAATGAATTTATGATAACAATGTCAGTTATTTCACCTTCCAAAAACTTTGAATCCACGAATTGGATTAAAAAAGAGTTGAACCATTATTGGAATTAACTAATTTCCTATTTGAGAAATCTGCTGACACTCACATAAAATTATAATCATTTAGCTATTTGCCAAATTCTGCTAACTGAGCCAACATCTTAATAGCTATCACTTGAACTTTTGTACACGCACAAGAAAAATTGGAACTGAAAGTGAGTGAAATTAATTTAGAACAGTCATTTAATCTAAATGAAAAGTCATTCTTCACAGAATGATGGGCAAATGCGCCATTTTCACTGCATATGTTATATGAACATCTTTGGGCACAGTAGTCTTAAAATTACTAATTACCAACTTTTTGGTGTAGATGCTACTGCTTCTTCAGCAGATTTGTGCCTTCTGGTTTTCATGTGTTCAGTGATAACACTTTGGCCCCTAGAAGGTAAATGTCTAAAATCCCTTTGTGCAGATTACACGTTCCTCGTCAACTTTCATGAAAAACAGAAATCTAGTCCTTAATTTTTCATTGAACACACGCTTTTGTTTATTAATAACATTGCTGACAAAAGATTTTTTTAATAAGAAAGCACTATCAATCAATTAATCAGTTAGTTATGGATTTGCACTACACGATAAAAGCAAAGTCATTGTAGAAAGGGTACGCAAATTACTCTCTACACTCTCCAGCAGGATTGCTCAGCCTCTATCCTGCTCACGTTAGGGGTAATTTTTCAGGTTTCCCACCAACCCTGCCACCTATGATCTGGTGACCTAGGGCCTTACAAGGCTGCAGGCAGAGGACACAGCATGACTGACTGGTAATGAGGCATTTGGCAGGGCCTGCAGCATCAAACAATTGTCCCACCACTACCTGGGTCCGAGGACACTTCATTTTATCAGTGATGGTCCTGCCTGATGTACTTGAGTGGGAGATATTATCAGGGCTGGGGTTTTGCCAGGGGTGCTAAATTTAAGGGGACATAAAAAATTCAGCAATCAAGACAAATAATATCTTAATGCAATATATTAAAATATCAAAATTAATGCCAAAACTCTATGCTGAGTAAACTGTCAAAATTTTCAATACAGACAGGATCTAGCACTGCTTGTACAACCCTCACAGTGAGCACCTCACTCACCTCACCCTAATCCCAGCTCATGGATCCTGCGTCTGTGGGGCGAATAAAGGCGATGTGTAGGAGAAGAGAGGCTGCCCTGCATGAAGAGGGGGTGAAAACATGCCGTGATCCGAAACCCCCTCCCACCCCACCCTTCTGTCTCAAGTGCCCCTGATTTAAATTTTCTGCTATCAAGATTAAAAGTCAAGCCAAAAACATACCAATCATGCTGGGGAAGAGGACGGCAGAGAATCATGGAAACCCTCAATCCACCTTTGTGTGACTGTGGCAATCTCTATATAGTCTACTAGGCCTTGTGAAATGGATGTTTCAGCCCCACAAGAAACACGTCTTTGATGTTGCTCACACAAACTTCAAAATCAGAAGAAAACATTAACTAACTTACTATCAAGGCCACACTGCATGATAGGCTGAAAATTCAACCCCATCTCAAATTATGGCCAGCTAGATTTTCCTATGTAGTTGACCAGAGAGGGTTATTCAATACTCCAGCGACACCAAAGACCAAAACGCACAGTGCTGACAATGCCCTAAACTGTGAACTTCTTCCCTTTATTGTTTCCACTAAAATCATAAAGTTCAATCAATACAATTCCTTTTTCCCTTGTAGTAATTAAAATCTCAAAGAAAGTACATCTCAAACTTCTGTCCTCTCTTTGCTTCTTACTCTGCCACTGGAGCTCATGTGGCCTCATCAACACTTCCCAAATCAAATTTCTATAAATCTGAGTCTCTTATGTGTCACTATGCTCCTCCTTTCCAGGTGTTAGTTCCAAATCCCAAAAGTGGGAATGTCACCAAGGACTAGAATTTGACAGTGGCATCATCCTGTGGACCAGGGGATGGTTATCACTGTGTGTGTCTGTCCCATGCATACCAGCACAGGCTCAGGACTGGTGTCCCAAATGCAAGCATGAAGATCCTTTACAGGAAGAAAGCAGTGGTTAGAGGTGTGCCAAACTAGTAAGTGGCTTCTGTTAATCCTTGGCCAGAGCTTGCAGCTGAGGATGAAACGGTGTATTACTTCACTCACCTTCCATCACTCTGTGGACTTGCTGTCATTTCTTCTCTCAGTTAGAAAATAGGCACACTCTATCTTCCTGCTCTACACCAGCTACCTCCATCCCTAGTCCAACCACTGAGGGGTAGGATTTCTATTGTGAATAGTGGACTCCCCGTAATTAGTTGACTAATACTCCTACTGTTGCTCATTCTCAATGGTAACTGTCTGCTCACCCAAATCTGGCCCACCTCTGCTGGAAGAACACTGAGGTTATTATACTTGTTTTGGACCTTCACTGCCTTTTCCCCTTAGTTCATTTCAAGCCTTATGCATGTGTACTTTCTTTTTTATATATATGCACCTGTGCTAACATCTGTTGCCAATCTTTCTTCTTCTTCTTCTCCCCAAAGCCCCTCAGTACATAGTTGTATATTCTAGTCGTAGGTCCTTCTGGTTCTATTATTTGGGTTGCCACCTCTGCATGGCTTGATGAGTGGTGCTAGGTCCACGCCCAGAATCTGAACTGGTGAAACCGTGGGCCACTGAAGCAGAGTGCGTGAACTTAACCACTCAGCCATGGGGCCAGCCCCTAGTCATGTGTATTTTTATGGTAGCCCTGGCTGGAGACTCTCTATCTAAATCATCTTTGAACCACATGGGTCCTTCTTTGATCACAGATGGACAGGACGGCTCAGACAACAGTCAGCTACATCCCCTCCTTCAATTCACCCTAAATTGTCATAGGCTCTTGGTTCTATCTGTCTTTGCATCTATCTCTTATGGTCGTGTTGACTGTGCTCTTGCTGTCAGCTGGCACTTTTTGAAATGAATCCACTGACAGTACTATGAATCTATATTGGTCTTGGAGGCCAAAAACTTGTGCTTTTTAGAATTGTGTATAACATAGCAATGAGGAACGAGGGGTTTTGCTATTGCCAAAATGTTTTAGTAGTATGTGAACTTTGGGCCATCTCTGTTGGCTGCTCAAAGGCCTCCTTGGTTATAGTTTGTGAGCTTGAGCTTAGTTGAATAGGCAAAGTTGCTGGTCAAGTGATCTGGCTAAGTGAGGTCCCCGGATTTTGGTGATTTAAGAAGTGTCCTAGAAGAAAACCCTAAATGATGAAATGTTAGTGACCTCAGGTAGACAGACTGTGTCCTCCTTGAGATGGAAGAGAGTAGAGAACGGAAAGGGAGAGGGTGAAGCAAACTCTTGTTCAGAGGAAGAGCTGGAGATGTAGAAACACTGAATTCTGTACAGTTCTCAACATACTGGTCAATGCAGAAGTTAGCTGACAAATACTTACTGAGAATTTATTTAAGGGTTTAATGTCAAGAGACAGGAAATTCTGAAGCCCCAGGTCCAGTGAGGTCACTCCTACAGGATGATCTTGGATGTCTGCATAACAGAAAATGCTGAGGGGTAATTAATCTCACTTGATGGTCTCATATATGTTAAGACTGGGAGGAACAAAGGTGTAATACATATGTATGTCTCCTGCCACATTTATTTTCATTCAACAACCATTTATGAAGCCCCTGCTATGTGCCAAGAAATTTGCATATTTGTTTATTCAATTAAGCTTTCATCGACTATTTACTACATCCTAGGCACTGAAGGAGGCCAAGGACGCCAACGTGAATAAGTCACAGCAACTGCCATCTTCAAAGAATCTGTGGAGGATGAAGAGAGAAGAGATAGTTATGCAAATAGATAAATAAAGTGAAGTGTGTTCTGCACAAAGTTAGAGATCTTCACAGCAGTAAAAGCAGGGCACCTAACCCAACCACAAAGACATGATGACTGGGTCAAACCATGAAAATAAATAGCTGTCAGCCAGAAAGAGACAGAAGAGGAAAAACATCTCAGGCTGAATGACCACTGTACTCACACAAGAGGCAGGATTCAGCGTCATGACTGGCAGCTGACCACCTTACTGACGGCTTGTGGGCTGTAAGATTTATCCACCTTATGAGCTCAGTCTGTCAAAGATAAAGAATGTTTCTGAAGAGTGCACACTGTTCTATGGTTCGAATTCCTCCTGCTCTTCACTTCCCATAAACTAGACCAAAGGTCAGCAAACTGTGACCCAGGGGCCAAGTCTAGCCCCCACCAGTTTCGTAAACAAAATTTTATAGGCACAAAGTCATGCCCAATAGTTGCCTTGTCTGTGGCTGCTTTCACACTATAAGGACAGAGTTGAGTAGTTACAACAGAAGCTGTACGGGGCACAAAAATTAAAATATTTACTATCTGGCCCTTTACAGAAAAAATTTGCTGACTCTTGAACTGGGCTATTGCAGCCCTGCTCTCAGCTGTCATCCCTCCTGGTCGTTTGAACCCAGGAAGACGTGGTCCCTTAAAGGAAACTTGTACCATCCCAGGAGGAAGTGAGTGGGGATAAGGGAGGGCAGAGACTGGACATGGAGGGGAAAGACTGCAAAGAAGGGCCCGGTAGATCAGATCTCCTGGCAGAGGAAAGACATCCTCTCTGCCAGATGATTTAGGGCTGGTATAGGAGGAAGTTATGAGGACACTGCAGCTTGTCCCAAGATTGGAATTTTTTTTCACAATAGGATTGTTTCACTCTACCTTTTTTAAAAAAATGTGCAGCCTTATTTTTTGACAGATTTAAGGGACTATATGAAGAGTTCTTTTTATAAAGCATAAACATGCAAGAGGAAGATGGCCCCTCAGGTTTTGCAGCTGGGAGGCCACATACAATTAAAATCAGAACCAATGGCTCTCTGTGGAACTGGAACAACCTCAAATGGAGAACATAATCCACAATCCCACACAGCCTCCAGACCCCTGACTCTGGCAGCCTGTTGATTAATGCGTGAACTAGAAAGATGTTTCATTGACTGCCTTCTCATCCCGTGAGCACAATGCAGTCAATAAATATTTATTGAATATATTTTCCTAAGGCTTGCAGCACTGGCTCAATGATAACATAGCCAAATAAGCAAGAATTGTTCAGGTTGGCTACAAATAAATATATAAATGTATGTTAATGGAATCCAAGCTACAAATAGATAGTAGGAAAGAAAAGATGCATCCGTCTGTGGACAAGTCATCAGAGAGGTACTAGATTTGGGGTGAATAAGAAAGAAGCATGTCACACAAGCCACAGAAGTGAGGACTGCAGGAGAGAGAAAGAAGAAAGAAAGGGAGAGAGATTTATAAGTGGCTCTATTTTGGACAAATGAAAATATATACATTTTTAAAGCAAATCTCTTTTATTCTCTCTGGCTTTGTGTACATAATACTTTCATCTGTCACTGAAATGGCTCCTACACTCATGAAACGGCAGAGAGTTAACTGAAATGGGCTTCCAAATTGCAATTTTTGCAATAAAGATAAAATATGGCTTTCTGCCACCCATTTGGAGTTACAGCACCAATATGTTGATGCCCCAGTTACATTAGATTTGGAATGGTGTATCACCAATTTGGGCACGGAGATGGGTGTTAGGGTACATTTATTTAAGATTGAGCATTTAGCCTAAGTTAAAAGTAAATTAAAATCTTTTGTCTGAGATATTAAAGGGGCAAGGTAATTACCAGCTTCTTCCTCATGCAGCCTCTTCAAGCTCCTGCGAAGTCTGAGAATGCACAGCCACAGAGAAAACAGGAGGCTGAGTGGTACTGGAAAGGAAAGCCATCTTCATGGCTATGTAGCCAGCCTTGTAGTGGAAAGCTCTTGCCTCTGGGAAATGATCCAATAAGCAATCCTACAATTTTAATGCAAACACTCAAATAGATTCTGACCATGACCATCCAGGCCCAGCCCTTCACCAAACTGGAAAGAAGACAACAATAGTGGTTACATAAGTCCACCACCATTGGCTCTGATTCTGGGTTCCCCATCCAGCACCAACCCATAACTAAAGAGGAAACCAACACTTCATCACTTTCAGGCAGCAAGAAAGAGGCAGATCCAGGAGAGAAATCAAGACTTCTCAGGGTTCTTTTTAGGAGACCGCCCCAGGAATGGAAGGTCATCAGCTCTATGGTGTACTGGGCCTCCCTTGGAAGTAGCTGTGGCCCCTTGGGGTAACCTAAAGAGGACAGGCTACGCTTGATTCACTGAATCTTGAGAGTTGTCTTTGCCCTTTTGGTTCTCTGCAAACCACAATTGAATGATAGGCTTTATAGCCACCAACTCAGCCAGGGAAACTTGCCCAAAGATTTATAGATTACTACTCACCCCTACCATGAATCTCTTCCAAGTCTCTTCCTAATTCCACTTTCTCCTGACTTCAAGACCACTTACCCACTTTCTCAAAGAAGTGGAAGGAAAAGATTCTGGGGCTTTTCTACCTGGGGATTATCATCACCTCTGATCATATATGTAAATGTTGATCTGAGGCATCTTAATATCCAGCCTCCATGGAACACCTGCAGTGGCAGCACTCTTAGAGACCAGAGAAGAAAGCCTATGTCCCTAGCAAGAAACTGTGAAGAAAGATATTCTAAAGTTTAGGATAATAAAAGGATACTAAAGAAGCCTTCAGGAAAACGGAGCCATCAAGTTTCCAGGACAGAGTCAAATCTAATCATATCTTGGAGAAAGGAGGAAGGCTCTGAATGCTTTCTGCCCTTCAAGCTGGATGCTCAGCAGGCCCACCCCAAATCCAGCTAAGCACACCTCTTTAAACCCCTCCAATAGTCCACCTGCCATTCCAAGCTCTGATTACCTCTGCAGCCTCCCTAAGGCTCTAAAGCATTTTTGTGAGATTACCACTTGAGGTCACACATCCTACTGTCTTGTTTTGTGACTGCTTATTTATGCGCCTTCTCTCCCTGGAGAAATTAGAAGCTGAGAGCCCAGAAGGAAACACTGTGTTCTGCGTGCAGCAGGTGCTCAGTGCAAATTTGTAGAGCGCGTTCTGAATGAAATTGCTTTACTTGTAACCCTGGCCCCAGTTCTGGCCTAGAGATCCTAGGAGTCCAAAGAATGTAGAGAAAGAATTATGTGGAATTACGTGGAGCCAGCTGACAGCTGTGCTATTTGTCTGCTCATTTCTGAAGTCTCCATTGACCATGCTGTCTCATGGAAGCCAGAAATACCTGCATGTCAGAGAGTCAAATGTGTGATTCTGAGGTTCTGTCAGATAATATTTAAACCCCAAAGGCGGCATAAGACATAATCCCTACTCTGAAAAAAAAATGCATATTTTAAGGGATGGATTCACAAACTTTGCAAGAAAAATACACAAAGGGAGATCACTGTTAAAATGAAGGAGGCAAAATTGATGTGATTGTAATTGATATGAAATGCTGATTGGAATATTCATTCTCCCTAAAATCTCTGCTGCATCTCAGAGGCGGCACACAGATTTGACAAATGGACAGCCATTCAAATCCCAGGTGAGAGGAGGAGGAATGGCTCCTGGCCCCAACTCATCATTCTCTTTGCGTCCCCCTTCCTGCAACGGGGTTTCACCCCCCTGCTCTTTGATATGCTCGAGTGTGTCTGTCTCAACAGGTGGAGACTGTCTTTCTCTTCACTAAGCCTGTGTTGTTAGTCACACACTGACTTCCAGATGTTCAAAGAATTGATGAAGATTTCTCCAGGAGTTGTTGTTTTTTTGCTGCCTTTAGGCCACTGCTTTTTCATACATACACAGTCCCCTCAAATTGTATGGAATCCTGTAGGATTGCTAGCCTTTTAATTTGCCACATGAGGACTTTAAAAACTACTGTTTCTATCACCATTATTCCTTAATCCAAAAAGGATAAAGATAATCTTTATCTTGAGTAAATTTATAACATTGTCCTTATTTTTCTAATTTCACTGTAAACCACTGACATATGGGGGCATCATGTCCCCACGATGAGTGTTCCAATGATGAAAACCTCTCCTGAGATGTTGCTAAATGGGTTCTAAAATATTAAAATCTGGCTGACTTTTCTCATGGATTTTAGCATTTTATGTTGTAAAAGTCATAAAGCTTAAGGATAGAGTATGAGAAAGGGATCAGAAAGTAGTAAAAATCACCAGGGATCAAAGGGTTTCCGGAAATTTTTCATTGGCAGGAACAATGCATAATCGCTAGTGCAGATTTTGGTGACCAAATGGGAACTTTGTCCTTTCTTCTCTGCTCCAGATACATGGCCATCATCCATCCCCTCCAGCCCCGGCTGTCGGCCACGGCCACCAAAGGGGTCATCTGTGTCATCTGGGTCCTGGCTCTCCTGCTGGCCTTCCCCCAGGGCTACTACTCCACCACGGAGACCTTTCCCAACAGAGTGGTGTGCATGATCAAATGGCCGGAACATCCCAACAAGGTTTACGAGAAAGTGTAAGTACAGACGACTCCTGGGTGCCTTCTGTGCTCTTTCTTCTCTCTTCTTTCTTTCCACAGTCTTTTGTTGGTTAGGGTTTAATGTATATCTGGAAGCGTTCCTCACAACTGCTCTGGTATCAGGTTGATGTGTCCATAGTTATCAGGGGACGATTATGTCCCAAATATAATTTTGGGCTTTGAATGAAAATTTTAAAACCTTAAGACCTGGATCCTGTTATAGCACTCTATTTGGGGGCTCTTCCGTATCCCTCCTGCCTTTTACCAGCCACTTTGCCCTGCCAGTGTCTGCAATTTTCTGCCTGGTAACTTTTCCCTAAGCTACAGAATGCCACCGGGTCCTCTTGCACAGCATCTCGGAGGGTGGGTGTGTTACCCCCACTCCCAGCAGCTCTCAACAACCACTGATGGGAGGTGGCGTAGGAAGACCCCAACTTCCTCACCCCTTAGGGGTGCTGTCTCTGAGGTGCGTGTTTTGCACTGTGCCCAGGGTTTCCTTTTGGTATTAAGTTTCACTCACCCTGGTGGCAGCTGGCTTGATGACACACACTTTGGTGGCCACTTTCCCTTCCCTGTACCACTGCCCCACTCCCTACTGGTGTTCCTTTCTCCTCTCAAATAAGTCACTAGCACTTGAATCTTTATCTCAGGATCTGCCTCTGGGAAAAAAACAAACCAAAACAGCTACCTTCCAGGATTTTACAGTTGGAAAAATGAGACGTACACATAAAAAATGCATGGGAAGGCAAAGCCAGCACACTGAGACCTTATAAATTACAAGTCTCCTACAGGGCAGGCCTGCTTATTTTCCAGGGGCCTGACTGATCACATTTAGGGTTTTTCAAAGCTATCCCAGCGATTTTCTCCAAGACTTCTTATCCTAAAGGCAACAATGAAATGGCTTATTCTTTGTTTTGTTCTGCTCAAGTGAGCAGCAATGTGACATTTATATTACCATCAGTTTTCTGGACTGAGAGCACTTTGATGATGTGGGTCCTTTTGAAAGTCCTCTATAGTTCTCCAGTCTTGGGTGTATTATGAGAATCATAAAAGAACACATGTTAGAATAAGAAGATCTGGGTTTTAATGACAAGACTGCCAATTAGTAGCTATGTGACTCTGGGCAAAGATCACAGTCTCTTCTTGTTATTAAAATGGGAGATGATAAAGCACTCTTTCCCATAAACAATTGTTGTGAAGAGCAAACAAGATAAGGTACCCTCACCTTGTAAGCTATTAAAAGCCATGCAAGATGTAAGATATTGTTATTGAAACAGATTCATCAGATAGCAATGTAATCGTTACAGGCCTTTAAACTTATTAAGTGGTAAAATGAGATGCTATACCTGGCAGCCCCCTAGATCCAAGGGTCTGAAAGCCTGTTTCACACAGTTATCCTGCTGCATCCGTTCCATGGAGCGTGGAAATATGGCTTGCCAGAAAGCAATACATAAAGCTCAGACTTCGCCTTCCAGACGCAGACTGTGGGATTCAATTGATCAAGCAGTGGGGGGATGAACGCTCAGCCTAGAAGGAGACATTGAAAATTATTCTTTCAAATGAAACTACAAGCCTGAGCAGGATCTCAGCGGGAGAAAGAACATAGCTTTACAAGCCGTACAGGACCCGTGAACATGTTAAAGCCGGAAGGTTCCCTCAAAAGGGGAAAAAAAAGAAAAGCGCCCTCTGAATTAAAATTCATTATAGAAAATGCCCTGACTTCACAGACGGTAGCTCAGTTCTTAATTCTCGTGATCTTTTCAAAGTCTGGTCCCCTTCCCACAACTTTTGTTTCAAAATATTCACAGTTCTTTTATCTTCCAACAAATTCAAAGTTTAGCAGGGAAATAAAGGTTCATTTTCCCACCCATCTCTGGGGTCTTGTCCAAGAAACAGTAGTGTTTAATTTTTGAACGTTTTGCTGTTTTATTAATGCTTTGCTGCTTATCAATGACTAGAAAGCCCCTTTGAGACTCAACACGTGTTGGGTTGTCTGACCTCTTTGCTTTGAGAATTTGGGGAGCTGCTACTGGATGCATGGTTAGGTTTGCCATCACTGTTAATTTCATGATTCTAACCTAAAAAATAAGTCTGGATTCAGAGCATCTGATGTATAAAATGTTTGTGGATGCAGTAGTAAGGTGAAAGAGTCCATCTTTCCCGTTCACATATGAGCTGTGATGCAAATGTTAAGTGCATACTAAGCTTTACGTAAACCTATTTTCTGTCAGTATCCTTCGTAATGCATTACGATATATTTTTAGGGAATTTAAAATTTACCAACTCTAAACTAAGTACTTAATTATATTCTCTTCTTCTAGAATTGATTGCCATTTCCACAGTACATAATAATCCTAAATTTGAAATCAGAAGGAAGCTATTTTGAGGCAGTGTAATAATTAGGATAAGAACATGAACTGTGGAGTTAGATGCGGGATCATCTCCAGCCACATCACTGTCTAGTTGAGTCATAATGGGTAAGTTATTTAAGCCTCGAAGCCTAATGTACATTCCACATAAGGATATTAAGAGAAGTCAATAAGGTACGTGCTTACCCCAGTGTCATGTACATGGTAAGAGTCTGGTGTATGTTAACTACTGTCCTTAGCATCATTCATTGATCTGGGTACACGGACAGATGACTGGCAGCAGATTGTGTGGTAGGCAGATGCTTAGGTGCAATTTGTCTGATGACTAATTTGTGCCAGCTAATTACCTAAAAAGATTTTGTGAAAAATCTTAGATTGCTGGGTTTGCCTTCTGGCTGCAAGGTGAACCTCCAATCCTGGTCATTCATCATTCAGACTCGTTATTAATACATGGATTAAATTAAGCACTGTTAAGAAAAGACAATCCAATAAAAAAAAATAGGCAGAAATTTTGAACATGCAGCTCACAAAAGGAAATATCCAAATGACCAATTAATATATGAGGAGACACACAACTTCATTCGTCAGTGAAATGCAAATTAAAACTATAATGAGACTTTATTGCACACTCATTAGACTAGCAAATGTTACCAAGTCTGACTAAATTAAGCATTTAGAACTTTTGGCAAAGATGTGGAACAATAATGTCCTTTGTAGACTTCTAGAAGAAGTATACATTGATAAAATCACGTTGGAAAATATTTGTAGTATCTAGAAAAGAAGAAGGTATTCCTATCCTGTAATCTTGCAATTTCACTCAGGTATAATTACCCTAGAAAATCTCATGCGTGTACATACCCAAATGCATCCAAGATAATGTTCATATCACCATTGTTCCTAATGCCCCAAACCGAGAGGGAATAAGGTGTGATCAAGATTACTCACTTCTCGGCCTTTTGGCTAAGATCAAGTGAAGAAGGGACACTTAGAGATGCTTCTGAGGGGATGGCATTATTCTATTTCTTGAGGACAGTGGTAGTAGCATATAAGTGTTTCCTTAAAAATTACTCATAATCCCAGGTAATTGATTTATACCTTTTCTGGACTGTATGTTTCTTTTTTTAACTCAAAATTAAACAGCATTTAAAGGTTTTTGCTCTAACAAGTGCTCAAGAAACTGCTTTCCTTGGGATAACCCCCAAAGTTTCTCCATAAGAAATTATCGTCTGAGGTGAGGGGCTTTGCCGGGATGACATTATTCCTAAGTACTCAGCTCTGAATAGGCCCAAGTGTGGACGGGCCCCACTTCCTTCTTATGTTTACTTGACTCTTTATTTCGCCTTGCTCACTCCTATGCTTCAGCCCCCCTGGAATATTCACAGCTGATCTAAGGGGATCTAGGACAAATGCTTGTCCCTGGAGAAACGTGACGAATGTTAACCAGAGAACAGGGCCCATGCAGTCCCCACAGCCCTCTCCCTTTGCTGGTCTACTTGTAAGCATGATCTCCGGGCTACAGAAGGCTGCAGATACACTTGGTTCATCCTCCTGGAAAGTCATTTAAAACTTTATTTTTCATTTAAAAATATGAAAATATTATGGAGTATGGTGAAGATTCCTATCATTTCCTTAATCACCTATATTACTGCCATTTACAAAAGGCTGTAACATTTGAATGGATATCCTTCTAGTCTCTGATTCCATCTCTGGGGAAATATTGTTTTTAGTTTCTTTTGCAGTGACATATATATATATATTTATAAGTCAACACAAACGTAGATTGTTTCCCCTTTTGGAACACAAAACATAGCTTTTTATGCACACTGTTCAGTACCCTGTTTTTTTAAACTTAATATGTCTTGGAGATCTTTTCATATCAATTCATAAAGAGCCTCTCTACTCTTCTTTTCAGCTACACAGTATTCCATATTGTGAATGTACCATGTTATTTAACCAGTCTCTCTTGATGGACTTTGGATTGTCTCCAGACTTTTGCAATTAGAGAGCCGCCATAAATAACCTGTACATAATCATGCAAGGCTATCTGTAGCATAAAAATCCCAAAAGTGGAATTGCTGAGTCAAAGAGATATGCCATTTTAATTGTGATATTTGCCATCCGTGTGGGATTGTACTGACTTGCATTCCCACCAGCAATGTTTCAGAGTCTCTGGTTCTCCACAGCCTCACCAAAAGAGTATATTGTCAAGTTTTGAGCTTATTGCCCATCTGATGGGGAAAAAATGATGTCTCATTATAATTAAAATGTGCATTTCTCTTCCTAGGATGGGGTTGGACATCTTGTCATAATTTAAGAGCCATTTGTATGTACATCTTATAATCTGCTTATTTCATTTACCACATCATAAACAGTTTCCTGTGTCATTAAACGTGTTTCTACAACTTGATGTGACTATATATGCACATATGCGTAAATATATGTATGATAACTTTATTAACTAATCCCCTCCTTTGAAAACTGATTACTTCAGTGCTCTCTCTTAACCTACTAGTAAGATGAAAGAGCAAACTTCAAAGTGAGCTGCCTCAAGCTGCAACCCTAGATTCCTGCAGGGACCAGATCAATGTCCTCTGCCACCCCCTGTTTATGTTTACAATCTGCACTTATAGCAAATTATGCTAACATTATAACATTCATCAAAGCTGGGACTTGGGCTTGTTATTAACACGATATTTTCACAATTTGTAATGGTCCTGTCACAATTAGAAAGCTGGTAGCTGAGCCATGCCTGCTCTAAGCAAAACTGTGCCACCACTCAGGAAGTCCTATAAAGGTGGAATTGATGGGCTGGGGAGGAAGAAAGAGTTCATGGGAGACCAAAAGTGACTCTTCCTGGTGAAGAAAAAAGCAGTGAAAGGAAGATGAAAGTATAAAGAAGAAACATTTGATTTTGCAAGAATGCATTGACCACCCTGTTCCAGTAAACCTAGGAGCAGTGTGCAGTAGCTTTCAAAGTTACTTGGAGCCAAGCCCATTCTTGAGGAGGCTCTACAGGCTGTCAAGTTGCAGTGGTTCTGGAAGGTTCTAGGGCAACACCCCTGAGAACAAGGAAAATAAACAAGCCAACACCAGGCCCAAGAAAAAGTCTGTAATGAGGATGAAAAATGAGAAATCATCCAAAAGAATGAGATTTAGGCTGGCTGGGGAATTTCAGCTTCCCTGAATCATTTGTTAATATTGGTCATATGTCATTTTTTGTTAATTAAACTTGTATATATATAACTTTGCAGTAGCGTTTTAGCAAGAAGTAAGACAAGACTGTTCTGAATTCCAAATATTACCATTAGCATTGGGAAAGGAGGTTATGCCAGAAAGCAGCATCATTCGTGACTCTAATTGCCTGGAGAATTTTATGGAAGAGTACATGAATGTGGCTATATTAACTCTAATATAATTCTCTGGAAGTACTAGTTATAACAGAGACTATAAAAATATGCCATTGTCATGATTTACAACATTTGTAATGTTATGACTCATTATCAGATATTAGCTGAAAATTTTGTATTTATACATATTCTTTACTTTCATTAATAATAATGAAAATTGAAAATCAACTAATTGACAGAGAGTAAGAGGGAAAAAGAGAATATTAGAAAATGTCCCTGCGGCGTTACTTCTTATATTTTCCACCTTCTTGATTATTTTGCAAATAAAACAAAGAAGTGTGGACCCTTTGCCAAGCTGCTCCAGGCCTTGGCCAAAGGGGTGTCAGCACACTTGTGTTTCCAGGACTGATTGTTTATGCTGGCTGTTGTGATTAATCTCCTCCCCTGTCACCTGCTACATTTATAGATAGAGCCCAGGGCACTTAGTATTGTCACTGCTGTTGATGAAAAGCAGTTAAATCAAGAATGAAAATTGAGGGCCGGCCCAGTGGCGCAGCGGTTAAGTTCACGTGTTCTGCTTTGGCGGCCCAGGGTTCACCGGTTCGGATCCCGGGTGTGGACATGGCACCGCTTGGCAAGCCATGCTGTGGAGGCATCCCACATACAAAGTAGAGGAAGATGGGCACAGATGTTAACTCAAGGCCAGTCTTCCTCAGCAAAAAAGAGGAGGATTGGCAGCAGATGCTAGCTCAAGGCTAATCTTCCCCCCAAAAAACAAAGAAAGAATGAAAAGTGCATTGACACTTCAGGGAAAGATGGTAGCATAAAAACAAGGCCCTTACTCCTAGGAAGAAATTAGAACGAACAAAGTAAAAAAAAGATGACAGAGAAAGAAAAACCTACATTAATGCAGAAACTAGGAAAGTTGCCATACAAATGGCAGAAATTTCATTATGTTTCTGGTAGATATTGTGCAGAAGGAGCCAAATATGAGACAGCCATCAAGGGCTGTCATGGACAATATATACTAGCAACCACTAATTGGGAGGTGAAAATGTAAGCCTGAGAAAGATGGGACCACCCGATTTAGGATCCCTGTGGGCTGCCTCGATCAATTTCCAGAGGCAGCTGCCCTTAGACTGAGAAAGTGCGAACAGGCCGGATAGCATAATTGACAGTAGGATAAAATGGGTGATTTTCTACAAAACTGTAAATAATCAAAATGATGCAGTCTCAGAAGGGAGAAATGAAAATACTGTTCAAGAATTACATTTATAAAGGCACTGCAGTCAAAATTTGTGCAGAGATATTCTTTGAAATACCCGATAAAGCTCTTCAAGAGTTCAGAACCATATGAAGAACTTGCAAATTTATCATACACGTTTAGTATGACCTAAATGTAAAAAGCTGACAAAGAGAGCTCCAAAACAAACCTTCAGGCCAATTCCATTTACAAAAATAGATGCAAACATTCTGATTAAAACATTCACCAAAAAATTTCAGAATTATTTTTAAATAGTGAAGCTTCGTTTTTGAGAGTCAATTTTTCTGGCAAATAGGCTTAGTCAGTTATCAGAAAATCTGTTATTATATTTCATCAAATTGATTGGTAGAAGGGAATCATCATATATATGTCTCAATAAATGTCAAAAATAAATTTGTTAAAACGAAATATCAAAGAAAAAAGTAGCTTATATCAGCAATAATCCTTGAGAAAACAAAATAGATGACAGATCTCCTTTACAAAAGAAAGAAAATAAAAACACTCAGAATAATTAAGAAATAGTCAGAAATTATATAAAGAAAATGAAAAACATCGTGCTATTTTAGACTTTATTGAATGGCATAAGAGAATATTTGAGAAATACATTTTACATGATTCAGGGGCTGGCACTGTGGCCAAGTCGTTAAGTTCACGTGTTCTACTTTGGTGGCCCAGGGTTCGCTGGTTCAGGTGTTGGGCCCAGACCTACACAAAGCTCATCAAGCCATGCAGTGGTGGCATCCCACATAGAAGAACTAGAAAGACTTACAACTAGGAAATACAACTATGAACTGGGGCTTTGGGGAGAAAAAAAAGGAGGAACGTTGGCAACTGATGTTAGGTCAGGGCCAATATTGCTCACACACACACAAAAAGTTTGAATATGTATCTTATTATCTCCTTGCTTAACAGGAACTGTAATGTATGATACACAGCATTCTTGCTTTTTCCATTAACATTTTCTCTCAGATATCCTTTCCCACCAGTATAGAGCAAGCATTCTCATTTTTTCTTTCCAACTGCATAGTATGCCTTTGCATGGATAAAACACAGTTTATTTATCTGGGATGATATGGATGTATATTTGAACTGCTCTTAGTGTTTAGCTATTTCAAATTATATTGCAATGAATAGTCTCCACTCTGATAAGTTTTGCAGTAAAGAAACTTAACGCTTTTGCTTAAACCTTGTGTTTCCCAAGCATATTTGATCATAGAATCCTTCTTTTGATTAACCCCTGTTAGCATTCCCACAGAAACATTATCCATAAAACATATTCTGGAGAAACCGGGCTAACCATAAAGCTGTATTTCTTTCTCACAACTTGAAACCAATATAAATTCCAAATAAGCTGAGATGAACAAGAGGCTTTTGAAGCATAACGCTCAAGGCAAAACCAAAATGAAAGCGATTGCTGGTTTGAATAGAGACGCAGATCTAGATAGAGGTACAGACGTGTTAAATTCTGTATATCAGGACACTCCAGGAGGAAGTTCAACAAATGACAAACGGGGGGGAATGTAAGCTATGAGACAAGCCATTAATATAACTAACATAAAAGAGCTTTAACTAATCAATAATAAGGCAAGGGTCAAAAACCTAACAGCTCATGAAAGAGTATGAAAAACTGTATTGTAATAATGGATACAATTTTCTCTTTATTTGACTGGCTCAGATTAAACTTAATGAAAATGCTACGTATCAACAAGGTTCTCGGGAAGGTGGGTGCTGTCTGTACGCTTGATTTGGATCAGCAATTATATTCTTAGGAAGTCATTAGAGCAAGAATGTATATGCAAGATATTGATAGCAGCATGGTCTATGAGGGTGTAAAATGAGAAACAAGTGCTCATTCATAGCAGACTGATTAAAGCAATGTGGATCATCCACACAAAGAGAAACTATGCAGTCACTAAAAATAACATTCGACAAGCATGATCATTAACATGAAAATATATTCATAATATTGCGATCAGTAAAAAAAACAGACTTCAAAGTAATATGTATAGTATAACACCACTTGTGTGTTTTATAAAGTGTGTACATGTACTTCCAGGTTATAGGGGAAAAGTCTGGAAAGCTATATAGCAAAGTTTAATGCTCAATATTATCTTGGAAATGGGATTACAGGTCACTTAAAATTTTTATTTTTGCTTATCTGCAATTTAAGTTTCTTCAAAATGAATATAAATTATTACCTACATGGCATTTTTTAATTCGGCAATGTGAAATTTTCAAGGCATCCCACCACTAGAATAAAAATATTAACGCTTGAAAAAAATCACTAGGGAATAAAGAAATGAAACAAAAATGAATATTTCAGCAGAAAAATAGTTTGGCTATTTGTAGAGTTATTAGACCACAATCGTTTTCGCTCTAAATTCTTTAGACATTGCTCCTTTGTCTTCTGGCATTTAGTTTTGTGAAGAAATCTGATGCCATCTGATCTTTTCCAATTTAGATAATTTGTGATTTCTGCCTGCCTGCATTTAAGATTTTTCTTTATTCTTTATATAAAAACACAACAGAATATACGTATTTTGAGATTTGTATTGTATTTTTCCATCATCGCTGAGACCTTCCAATCTAAACTTAGATTTCTAGTTCAGGGAAATTTTCTTTAAAAAAAATTTTTTTTCTTTAGGACCGGTCTGGTAGCTTAGTGGTTAAGTTCACGTGCCCCACTTGGGTGGCCCAGGGTTCACCAATTCGGATCCCGGGTGTGGACCTATGCACTGCTTGTCTAGCCATGCTGTGGTAGGTGTCCCACATATAAAGCAGAGGAAGATGGGCATGGGTGTTAGCCCGGGACCAGTCTTCCTCAGCAAAAAAGGAGGAGGATTGACAGCAGATGTTAGCTCAGGGCTAATCTTCCTCAAAAAAAAATTTTTTTTAATTGCCTGCCCTCAGTTCTGCTGTACTTTGCAGAGTTAATGCTATGCATAACTTGTCTCCCTCAAGTCTACTCACCATGTCCCTTACTATTTTACTAATCTTGGTCATTTCTTTCATCTTTTGGCTGGCTTCTGGGTGAATTCTCAAGCGTTTCTTATGAAATTGCAGGATCAACAGATGATCTGCTCTTCACTACTTCCGTTTCATTTTAAATTCTGCAATCATGTTTTCCTTTGAAAGTATTGTTTCCTGCCCTTTTCATAGATGCAACAGCCTCTCAAATATTGTTTTAAAAACAATTAGGGGATTACCTGGAATTTCCTTGTTTCTTGAAGTAAGATCTTTCACAAAGAGACATTTAATTCTTACCCAGATTGGTTTCCATTGTCGGATCTGCCAAATCATTTTCTCTTTTTGCTCACCCTTATAAAGTGTAGCCCAGTGTGGGGAGTGAAGATGGATTCGGAGTTGTAGGAGGTCCCTCCTCAAATCTTTCAACTGCAGAGGAAAGGAAAAGAAGTAAGCATGGGCTTGCTGTGCTTTTCCTCTTCCCAGCTGCTTCCCCCCGAGCTGTAGGGAGAAATCCCAGAGACATTCAGAGCCCTGACCCTCTTCTCCAGTCATTAGAGTTTCTGCCCTCAGCTGTTCATGCCAATGGGAGGCTGGGCACTGGCCCCTGAGCTGGCAGTTTCTTACCCTGATGCCTGCTGAACATTCCAAAGCTGGAAGCAAGTTCCCGGTCTAGCCTCAAGCATTCCCTGGAGCCCTTCCTCAGCTCTACCCCGCAGCCTTCTGCGCTGGGGCACTCCCTTACATTTGTTTTCCCAAGTGGATTGTTCTTTCTGCATCTGGCTAGACTCACTCAGTCAGATCTGAGCTGCTCGGTAACCTGAAGGAATTCACTCTGGCCGATGGATGGCACCTTGTACTCTTTTCTAGAGCTGAAATTCATTTTTACATTTCTTCGACAATTTCAGGGACTATTCCAGAAGGAGAAGGAATTAACTATATTGGGCCTCAACTAGAGTATTACATCCAGATTTTGAAGTGATTCTTTTTTATATTTTCCAACTAGTAACATAGCCAAATAATTTGTTTTTATGAGCTTATCTTTTATCTAGCCACTGTATTGATTCTAATAGTGTTTAGGCTGATTTTTTTCTTGGAATACAATCATATCGGTAAATAATAATTTTTGTCTCCATCTTTCGAGTTGTTATACCTCTTATTTCAGCTTCATGTTGTACTATAATGATCAAAACTTTCACAGCATTAAATAATAATGATTTTGATTTTCTTACTTTTCTGGGAATGCCTCCAAAACTTTACCATTAAGTGGGTTTGTGGTTATTGGTTTCACAATTAAGATGAATACTGGAAACTTTGTTGAGAAGGTTGTTTCTCAATAATCATACTTTTTATTATTTTAAGAAGCATCCATCTATTCCTAGCTCGATAAAGAGTTTTACCAAAATATATCAGCATCTGTTGAGAAAAGCATTTTTTAGGGTACCCTATGGATGCAAATCATTGTAGTTCTATCCCTGAGACTCCTGGATAAATCTTAGTTGGTTGTGAAATATTGTGCTCTTATTATACTGACTAGTTATGTTAAATAAGATTTTTATATCAACATGCAAAAGTAATATTTATCTTTTTTTGTGCTGTCTTTGTCAGGTTTGGGTATCAAGGTGAGGGATGCTTTTGAAAACCATACTGGTTTTTGGAAATAGCATTGGAATTAGCAAAGGAACTCATCCATAAAACCAGCTAGCCCTAGAGCCATTTATGGGAAGAACTCTGTATTTTTAATTCTATCACTGCTACTTTTAGTGTTTCTGCTTTTCCAATTTGTTAATTTATACTTTTAAGAAAAAAATCTATTTGATAGTGACTTTTAATTTAATAATATACAACTATATACCATCTTTCAATTTTTTTAAATTTCTGCTTTCTCTATTTTTATTCCAAAATACTTTCCAAAAAGATTATCCATTCTGCTTTTTGTTCATTAACTTTCGCTCTTTTTATTGGGAAGTTTCGTGTGTACAACATTTTAATTCAGCTTCTGTATACACTACAGTGTGCTCACCACCAATATCTAGGGGTTCCATCCATCACCATACAATTGACCTCCTTTACCTGTTTTGCCCTCCCCTCACCCCTTTTCCCCTCTAGTAACCACCAATCTGTTCTCTGTATCTATGTGTTTGTTTTTGTTTTGTTTTATTTGTTTGTTTGGTTTGGTTTTTTTATATTCCACAGACGAGTGAAATCATATGTTATCTTTCTCCATCTGACTTATTTCACTTAGCATAATGCCTCAAGGTTCACCTATGTTATTGAAAATGGCAAGATTTTGTCTTTTTATGGCTGAGTAGTATTCCATTGTGTATATATGTCACATCTTTTTTATCAATTCATCCATCAGTGGGCACTTAGATTATAACCATATCTTGGCTATTGTAAATAATGCTCCAGTGAACATAGGGTGCATATATCTTTTTGCATTAGCGTTTTTGTATTCTTCAGATAAATATTTGGAAGTGGAATAGCTGGATGATGTTGTAGTTCTATTCTTAATTTTTTGATGAATTTCCATAGTGGCTGCACCAATTTACATTCCCACCAACAATGTATGAAGATTCTCTTTTCTCCACGTCCTCTCCAACACTTTGTTATTTCTTGGTTTTTTTATAATAGCCATTCTAACGGACATAAGGTAAAATCTCATTGTGGTTTTGATTTGCATTTCCCTAATAGGTGGTGTTCCCTAATAGTTAGTGATGTTGAACATCTTTTCATGTGCCTGCTGGCCATTTGTGCATCTTCTTTGGAAAAATGTCTATTAGGATCCTCTGCCCATTTTTAAATCAGGTTGTTTGTTTTTTTGTGGTTGAGTCGTATGTGTTCTTTATATATTTTGGATATTAACCCTTTATCATACATGATTTGCTAATATCTTTTCCCATTTGGTAGGTAGTCTTTTCATTTTGTTGGTAGTTTCCTTTGCTGTGCAGAAAGCTTTTTAGTTTGATGTAGTCCCATTTGTTTACTTTTCCTTTTTTTTCTCTTGCCTGAGGAGACAGGTCCAAAAAGATAGTGCTAAGACTGATGTCAAGGAGTGTACTGCCTATGTTTTCTTCTAAAAGTTTTATGGTTTCAGGTCTTACATTCAAGTCTTTAATCAGTTTTGAGTTAACTTTTGTGTATGGTGTAAGATAATGGTCTACTTTCATTCTTTTGCATGTGGCTGTCCAGTTTTCACACCATTTACTGAAGAGACTTTCCTTTCTCTGTTACATGTTCTTGGCTCTTTTGTTGTAAATTAGTTGTCCCTATATGTGTGGGTTTATTTCTGGGCTCTCAATGCTATGCCATGAATAGGTGTGTCTGTTTTTTTGCCAATTCCATGGTGTTTTGATTACTATAGCTTTGTAGTGTAATTTGAAATCAGGGAGTGTGATTTCTCCAGCTTTGTTCTTTATTCTCAGAATTGCTTTGACTATTCAGGGTCTTTTTAAGTGGTTCTGTACAAATTTTAGGACTTTATGTTTTATTCTGTGAAAAATGTCATTGGAATTTTGATAAAGATTACATTGAATCTGCAGGTTGCTTTTGGTAGTATGGACATTTTAACTAGGTTAATTCTTCCAATCCATGAGCATAGAATATCTTTCCATTTGTTTGTGTCTTCTTCAATTTCTTTCAACAATGTCTTATAGTTTTCACAGTACAGATCTTTCAATTCCTTGGTTAAAATTATTCCTAGGTATTTTATTATTTTTGTTGCAATCGTAAATGGGATTGTTTTCTTAATTTCTCTTTCTGATAGTTCATTGTTAGTGTATAGAAACACAACAGAAACACAATTGTATTTTTATTTTATATCCTGAAACTTTACTATATTTATTTCTAATAGTTTTTGATGGAGTCTTTAGAGTTTTCTATATATAAAATCATGTTGTCCACAAATAGTGACAGTCTTACTTCTTCCTTTCCAATTTGGATGCTTTTTATTTCCTTTTCTTGCCTAATTGCTCTATTTAGGACTTCCAATCCTATCTTAAACATAGTGGGCATCCTGGCCCTGTTCCTGATCGTAGAGGGATAGGTTTTAGTTTTTCACCATTGAGTATGATGTTAGCTGTTGGTTTGTCATAAATGGCCTTTATTATGTTGAGTTACATTCCTTCTATACTCATTCTATTGAGAATTTTTATCATAAATGGATGTTGAATCTTGTCAAATGCTTTCTTTGCATCTATTGAGATGATCATATGATTTGTATTCTTCATTTTGTAATGTGGTGTATCATGTTGATTGATTTGTGGATGTTGAACCATCCTTACATCCCTGAATAAATCCTACTTGATCATGATATATGATCCTTTTAATGTATTGTTGCATTTGGTTTACTAATATTTTGTTGAAGATTTTTGCATCTATGTTCATCAGAGATATTGGCCTGTAATTTTCTTTTTTCGTATTGTCTTCATCTTGTTTTAGTATCAACGTTATGTTAACCTCATAAAATGTATTAGGAGGCATTCTCTCATCTTTGATTTTTTGGAAGAGTTTGAGAAGAATAGGTATAAAATATTTCTTGAAACTTTGGTAGAGTTCACCAGTGAAGCCATCTGGTCCTGGACTTTTGTTTTTTGGGAAGTTTTTGATTATTCTTTCAATCTCCTTACTAGTGATCACTCAATTTAGATTTTCTATTTCTTCATGGTTCAGTCTTGGAAGGTTGTATAATTCTAAAAATTTATTCATTTCTTTTAAGTTGTTCAATTTGTTGGTGTATAGTTGTTCATAGCAGTCTCTTACAATCCTTTATATTTCTGTGGTATCCCATTGTAACTTCTCCTCTTGCTTCTCATTTTGCTTGTTTGAGCTGCCTTTTTTTTTTCTTAGTGAGTTTAGCTAAAGGTTTGTCAATTATGTTTATCTTTCAAAGAACCAGCTCTTAGTTTCATTGATCTTTTCTGTTGTCTTTTTAGCCTCTATTTCATTTATTTCTGCTCTGATTTTTATTATTTCCTTCCTTCTACTGACGTTGGGCTTTGTTCTTTTTCTAGTTCCTTTAGGTATAAGGTTAGATTTTTTACTTGAGATTTTTCTTGTTTTTTGAGGTAAACCTGTATTGCTATAAAATTCCCTCTTAGTATCACTTTTGCTGCGTCCCATACGTTTTGGTATGTCATATTTTCATTTTCACTTGTCTTCAGGTATTTTTTTATTTCTCCTTTGATTTCTTCATTGACCCAATAGTTGTTCAGCATCGTGTTGTTTAGTCTTCACATATTTATGATATTTCCAGCTTTATTCTTGTAGTTAATTTCTAGTTTTACACTGTTATGGGTGGAAAAGGTGCTTGATTTGATTTTAATCTTCTTAAATTTGTTGAGACTTGTTTGCATCCCAATATATAGTTTATCTTTGAGAAAGTTCCATGTGCTCTTAAGAAGAATGTGTATTCTACTGCTTTTGGATGGAATGTTCTCTATAAATCTATTAGGTTCATCTGGTCAAATGTTTCATTTAAAGCCAACATTTCTTTGTTGACTTTCTGTCTGAATGATCTATCCATTAATGTAAGTGGGGTGTTAAAGTTCTCTACTATTATTATGTCAATTTCTCCCTTTACGTCTGTTAATAGTTGCTTTATATACATTGGCACTCCTACATTCAGTGCATACAAATTAATAAACGTTCTATCTTCTTGATGGATTGTCCCCTTTGTCATTATATAATGTCTATCTTTATCTCTTGTTACCTTTTTTGGCTTGAAGTCTATTTTGTCTGATATGAGTATAGTTACACTTACTTTCTTTTAGTTGCTATTTGCTTGGAGTATCATCTTCCATCCCTTCACTTTGAGCCTATGTTTGTCTTTATCACTGAGATGAGTCTTCTGGAAGCAACATATAGTTGGGTCTTGTTTTTTAATCCACCCAGACACTCTGTATTTTGCTTAATGAATTCAATCATTTATATTTAGGGTAATTATTGATATATGAGGATTTAATACTGCAATTTTATCTTTTGTTTTCTGGTTGCTCTATATCTCTATTCTTTCTTTCTATTTGTGTTTCTGTTTGCCATTTTAGTTTGATGGCTTTCTGTGATGTGTTTCTCAGTTTCCTCTTTTTTTATATTTCATGTCTCTAGTTTTCTGTTTTGTGGTTACCTTGAGGTTTGTATAAAAGATCTCATAGATGAGATAGTGCTTTTTCTGCTGATATCATCTTATCTTCATTGACCTATACAAGCTCCATCTTTTTCATCTTCCTCTTTTATGTTTTTGTTGTCACAAATTATCCCTTTTTATGTTGTGAGTTTGTTACCAAATTGAAGTAGATATAGTTATTTTTAATGTCTTCCCCCTTTTAAACTTTATGCTATAATTAAGTGTTTAACAACATATTCTGATATAGAGTTACAATTTTCTGATTCTGTTTATTTATCACCTTACTCAAAGTTTTGTGTTCTTTTGCCTTTTCATTTTAGGTAGAAGAGCTCATTTCAACATTTCTTGTAAGACAGGTCTCAGATTTTGCTCATCTTGGAAAGCCTTTATTTCTCTTTCATATTAGAAGGATAACTTTGCCAGATAGAGTATTCTTGGCTGACAGTTTTTATTTTTCAATATTTTAAGTAGGTCATTTCATTCTCTCCAGGCCTGTAGAGTTTCTCCTAAGAAATCTGCTGATAGCCTATTGGAGATTCTTTGTAAGTTACTGTCGTTTTTTTTCCCTGACTGCCTTTAAAATTCTTTCTTTACCATTGATTTTTGACAGTTTTACAATAAAGTGTCTCAGAGAAGGTCTTTTTGCACTGAGATAATTAGAGGTTCTATTAGCTTTGTGGAATTTTACATCCAGTTCTTTCCCCAGTTTGGGGAAGTTCTCAGCTATTATTTCTTTAAATAAGCCCTCTGCTCCCTTCTCCCTCTCCTGTCTTTCTGGGATCCCATTACCCTTATGTTGCCTTTTCTAATGATGTTGGATAGTTCTTGTAGAGTTGCTTCATTTTTTAAAAACCTTAGCTATCTCTCCTCTTCTACCTGAATCTTTTCTAGATTTCTATCCTCGAGCTCACTGATTCTCTCTTCCATATAGTCTGCTCTATTTCCGATGCTTTCTAATACATTCTTCATCTCATTTACTGAGTTCTTCAGCTCCAGAATTTCTGTTTGATTCTTTTGTTAGAGTTTCAATGTCTTTAGTGATGTCTTCCCTTTGTTTATTAATTTCATTCTGAGCTCATTGAATTGCCTTTCTGAATTTTCTTTAGGTGCACCCAGGAGCAGGCAAAGATTTGAGAGATGGAATGCCCCATTTGTCTTTACCCTGACAGGGATGTGGCTTTCAGAGATGAGAGCCTGGAAATCTTTTATCAGATGAGAGTCAGACTCAGTTCAGGTTCTGTGGTCCCTGAGCTTTGGCAGCTGTTCCCAGAGGTTTCCCTTCTCCTTTCTCATAGGACCGCTGCTCCCTTGGCTTCTTCAAAAGTATATCTGGGAGATTTGAAGATGTTTATTAAGGTAAACAAGATCATTTTTTATCAAAAGTCAGAAACAACCTCAGTGTACCATGACACAGACTGGTTTGCTCATACATTAGAATATTATGCAGCTGCTAAAATGTTTAGGACAAATTTGTAATAATAAGGGGAAATCCTTATGTTACATTTGGTATGAAAAGGAAATAGAACTGTAGAATGACAATGACAACCATATAAAAACTAAACACTAAAAGCAGTCCATGCATAGAATTTCCTTTTTTTAATGGAAATGGAATATATCAAATTATTAAGTCTTTTTTTTGGATGGTGGAGTGCCTGGTATTTTTTTTCTCTACATTCTGCTCTGTATTTCTTTGGTTTTCAAATTTTCTATGATGTGTATTACTTTGGTAACAGAATATGTGGTGTATTCAGTGGTATGCTGGAGCCAGCTTGCAAGAGCCAATTGTTCACACATCTTCACAATTCCATGTTCAGTGACATGTTGTAGCTTGAAATTGGCCATGGCAGAAGTATTTACATCACAGAATTCTACCAATTAGGGATTTTTCTGTTCATAGAGCCAGATGTTACCAGCATGTCCCCAGCTGTGCACCACCACCAGGAGCCCCTGATGAAAATTTAGTTGCACCCAGGAGCAGGGAAAGATTTGAGAGATGGAATGCCCCATTTGTGTTTACCCTGATACAGATCCCTAGAGAGGAGAGAAACAACTTATTCACGTCTCAGTTGAGCAATAGGAAGAAACAAAATCTGTCTCTCAGATTTAGAGAGTAAATAATAGCTACTTCCATTCTAGGTTGCCCCCAGGCATAGACAGTGGTCAGCTGCTCATCCTAAGACAGGGATTGAGAAGAGTACCTGAGACAGGCTTAGCCCCCCAACAATCTTGACTCTTTCCCCCTGTGTGATGATCTGTCACTGTCATTGCTTTTCATATATTGGGTTCCATGGTTTTGTGGTTTCTCTTAAAAGATCCAGGTTGTTTCTAATCCCAAATGTGCTGTCTATTAGGTGAGAGGATGTTTAGCTCAAGTCTCCAAATACTCACATGCTTCACGGAACAGAAATAGTTTCATCACCTACAGTAAAAAAAAAAAAAAAAACAATGAAGCAATGACATTGCTGAGAACCCAGAGTGAGAGAGGATTGAAGAAAAGTTATGGAGTTATTTCATCTAGTTCCGTGGTTATATAACTTTTTTTTTTTTAGATACTGTGCATCTCTTCAGAACTGAAGAGTGAAGAACCACCTCTCTTTCTTGCCCACATTCATCACACCCATGAAAAGTTAACTTGCTGTTTAATTGTGGTCAGAAAGCATTTACTTCCATTCTTCTTGCTCCAAATGTGTGGGGAAGTGGAAGTGGAGAAGTTGAGCTATTCTTTCATAAATATATGTGGTAAAGAGAAGACGAGAAAGATGAGGTTGAATCTTATGAGGCAATATGCTAGGTAATGTGTGGGGTTTTTTCCGGGATGCCAGAGACTGAAACATATTATCTGACTAAGTATAGAAATACTGGAACATACAATAAAGATAGAGGTTGATGGATGGAGCAAAATTTTGAAGGAGGTGTGATAGAATGGGGCTGTGAGTTCAAATGGAGGATTTGGTCTTGGAGCAGAGGAGAATGCCATCTTCTTCCAAAACAGGAGAGAAGAATGAGAGGATGTACAAAGGTATGAGAGAGAAATTGAGACAGCTATATTGGAAGTTTTTGATATTCTCAATAAAATGAAAGACAAGGTCATATACGGAAAGAGGTGTGAAGGTTCTGGAATGTACACCATAGGTAAATGCGAGAGGGAGCAATGAGGCCTCAACTGAAACAGCTTTGCAGCCATGCATGCATGATAATGAGCAAACCACACATACCTGCAGAGACCTATATAGTTCACAAAGCATCATTCGCACATTTTATTTCTCTTTATTTGCACAGTAGTCCTATACAGTAGGAAGTACCAATTATTGTATCCAATTTTAAATGAAAAAGGTAGCCCAGAGAGATAAAGAAATTTAGCCACATTCACACAATTAGTAACAGATGGAGCCAGGGCTCAAGTCCAGATCTCTCAAACCCAAACCCGTGCCCTTTGGTGCTACCGAAGTATTTTCAAGCTGGATTCTGAGTTGTGTGGGGAGTTCTGAAGGGCCTTCACTGGCAGGCTGATGTGTGGATAGAACTGAAGGGTCTTGCCTCCTAACACCCTGCTTCATCCAGAGCATCACCCTTCCCTTCAAGCATCTCATTCTCCAAGGTGTTCAAAAAGCAGTGCAGACGAAAGGAGGGTGCCCAGTGAAAAGGAGAGGCATTCGTGGTTTTTTTTTTTAATCAACACTCTCCCTACTGCTCAGAAGAATCTGTATCCGTCTGATTGCACACAAGGGGAAGTTGCACAGATGAAGAAGATGTGACCTGATACATATCCTCCCCCACCCCAGCTCGCTCATTACTCTCCTTGACCCCCAAGCCTTAGAAGCTGTCAGAATAACTGCTCTAACAAATTAACCAAAACCACAGGCCCTATCCCAGCAAAACGTTATTTCTCAGTTACAATATCTGTCCCGGGTCCTGCTCCTCACAATCAGGAGCTTGAGTACTGGAGGTTCTGCCATCTTGTAGCTGCACCACCTGGAGCATTTCCAGGGGCACCACAGAAGGGGCAGAGAGGGATGGATGAAGCACTTCTGCGCACATCCCTGTTTGCCAGAGCTCACTCACAGGGCCCCAAGTGATTGCAACAGAGACCAAGACATGAAGCGGAAACACGGATATTAGATGAACACAAATTGTCCTAACTCAGAAGCCCCTGCCCTAAATGTAAGCCCAGCTTTTTTGCCTGAGTGTTCAAGGCCTTCCCTAGTGTGACCAGAGGGAGTCTATCCAACAGCTCCCATGTGCCTCCACTTCTGCAAAACTGACCCACTCATTCCAATGCCTAAGCCTCAGCCCCTGCCTTCTTCCCTCTTAAAACATCCTCCCTCTCTGCTTATCCAACCCTTATCCTTCCTCAAGACTCAGATCAAATATCACCTCTTCCATGAGGCTATCCCAGACTCCTCACCCTTCAACGGGCCCCTTCCTGTAATATGGGCTGGGGAAGGGAGCAGTATACAATGCCATCATCCCCAGTCAGCTACCTGGAGCCTGACCAAACTGTGGACTGGGCTACAGCCATGGAAAGTAGGTCTGTGTGTGGGTGTGCCACTGTCTAAGTATGACTCTCAGGAAGAATGAAGGAAAAGAGTGAAATCCAGCCACAGAGTCAGCTCTTTAGCCAGGGTGACTCAAAGCAGTTAAACAGATCCCAGACATTTTCAGAGCATCTACTGCGTACTAGGCACAGTGCCAGATCCTATGGAAAAGCCAAGTAACACCATCCACCACCCATGCCCTCAGAGCTGGTCATTACACAGAGCATGACTCTCCCTGGATCCCCACACTCAGTCACTTGTCAAGTTCTGTTGATCCACAAATCACTGTCTTATCTATTCTCACATCTCTATCCCAAGGGCTGCTGCTTTTGGTGAGCTCCTCATCACTTTTTCTTTGAATGATTCTAGTCATCTCACTGTCCTCCTTGCTGTCCCAGGCAGATACTTTTTCAAAATTCCTGTCCTAGTATCCAAGGCTTCACCAGATGACCCCAGTACATCTTTCCACGGTCATCTTTCACACTCTTAATATACGCCAGTCACCCCATATTCCAGCCAGTCAGAGAAATTTACTGACCCCAGCTAACCTGCTTCCTCAGCTTGGAATGTCCATTCCCAAAAATATCTGCCTATTGAAATTCCTGCTTATCCTTAAAAGCTGAGTGCAAATGGCAACACTTCATCACCACCACCACCATCACCACCTCCACCTCCATCACCAACATCACCGTGACCACATTACCACCATCACCACCACCACCACTGCCACCATCATTTCCGCCACCAACACTGCCACCACCACTGTCACACCACTAACACATTCACTACCATTATCACCACTAGCACCAACACCACCAGCACCATCTTGGGTACCCTCACCACCATCATCAAAAGGGTTTGGAATCACGAACTATGTAAACTTGACATACTATAAATGTTTTTTACTTTAAGAAGCCAGTCACCACTCATGGAGACATCAGAGATCACTGTAGTCCCTGTCATCAGTGATACACCCCTCCTAGTGATGGATAGTTTGATATCTAACAGAAAAAATAGGGGAATGCAAGCTTGGGTTCAGTTTCCTTAATACTTTACCCAAATAAATTCTATAGCCTACTTCTCTTCATTTTAATTTAAAGAATATAAATGGAATACTTAATTTGGACCTGGAACAATGTTTTAACTGTCTTGTTTTTCAACTTTGTTCCTTCCGCTTGGAAAACTAGGCTTCCCCCTCCCCCCGCCCAGCACCCTATAATTAAATCAGCATCAAAAGCATTGTTGTTATCAATCACAAATAGGTTTTAAGGAGCTATTTGCATATGGTGCTCTCTGCATATGATATGGAGTATCTTGGACATAGCCTTGAAAACACAGTATCAGGAGAAAGCATGACTGCCAAGAGTTAGAAGATCTGGGTTCTAGCCCTGGCTCTGCCTCTGATATACTGTATAACCTGAGTCAGTCTCTGCCCTTCTGTGGGCCTGTTTCCTCATCTGTGGAAAGAGAGAGCCTTGAACCAGATCATTGCTCATGTCCCAGGATTCTAAGGCAAAATCCCTCAGCCCCCGTCTTGTTATTCCATAGGTAAATTCATTTATCAAAGTGGACACTCATGAATTTTTGCAATTAAAGTGACAAACACTGATTTTTAATTCTTATTTATAAATTACAATCTGCCAAACAGGCCATATGGTAGGTTGCTGAGGTGTTACAAATCAAAGAGAAAGTTCCAATCACAACTCCACAAAGACTGAGAGTTACCGTCCTACCAAATACAAGGCAGAGACAGACTCTACAGGGTGCTACAGAAGGACAGGCCAAGTGGCTGCAGACTCCTGTCTATACTTCATGGATATGAAGGCCTTTGATCTCCAATACCCATCCCAGGGTCCTTTTTCAAGGCTTTCTAATGAACATAATCTTGAGTTTCTTGAGAATTCCACAGGGGGATTTACAGTAGATCAGATTCATTCTGGTCCAAGTTTAATGATTGAGAGACTCTAGCTAAGAGAGCAAAGCTTACAGCAACGCTTACATTGTCAAACCCTCTGGTCCCTTCCTTTGCTCAGTCTCTAAAACCTGAGATCTGTGAGATCTTTGCTGCACAGAATCAACACAAAGATAGAAAATTAAAATCTTCAGTATTCAGATAAATCCTTTTTCTGCTCTGTGGAAAGTCATATGGGAGGAAATGGAGGATTAATTTGTGAGGAAGAAGAAAATCAGGATTAAACATCCCTAAATTGTTGTGAATTGTAAAAATAAAACTGCAAGGCATCTTCACCCTTTCTTCTGTCCCCTCTTCCTTTGCACTGTTAAAGGGCCCCATGCTAGAGACACAGCCTATGTCTTCTGTTGCATACCGCCCATCAGTGGTATGATTTATTGCTCACTAAGGCTTAGAAACAAATTTAGTTTACTGCACATAAAAGAACTTTTCCTGTAGATGACTACGAGTAGTTAAAGACTCCTGATCAGGAATTTTCTTGTTTTGGTAGCTCTAGTTCCATTTCTCCTCAACAACTCCAGATTGCTTCCATGCTCCTCCCTCCGGATAAATTTGATTTCCACTTAATTCTCAAAAGGGACCCTCCAGACAAAGATAACCACAGTGACACAGTAGGTTCAGACAGATGGTCTGTGATAGGGAGTGTTGATGAGTGTTGATCATGGAGATTGGTCTCATGAACCAGATTATGGAGGGCCCCACATGTCAGCCCAGGGAGTGGGGTTCTGGTCCTCTAAGTCAAGAAGTTCTAAGTGGTCTCTGGAGACCCCCTCACGGCTGCCCAGAAGCTGTCACAGATAAGGTAGGTCTGGGAATTGGTTGGGGCTCTGGATCAACGAGTGTAGAGTGATAGATGAGCTTCAGTTGCTGGGTGTAGTTGGTTCAGTTTTTCTGAGCCTAGGAGGCTGAGCTCCACAGCCACTTTATCCAGCACTGGATTCTCTTTATCCATCCACAATTCTCTTGAAAATTGGCTTAAAATGCCTTCTGCTTCCATTTTCCAGCACCTCTCTCTCTGAATCATTCTTCTCAGTTACCAGCAGAAGTTTTTGATGATGAAGATGATGATGACAATGCACAAGGAAAATAATCCTTATTATTTAGAACCCCAATAATGGCCCAAAGAGAGTGAGTCCTGTTAACTGTCAGGGACTTTATTGTCTGAGCACCATAATGAGTTGGAAACATGAGTTTGCGGAGTAAAGCTGGTGGTATTGCATTCTGCATAATCAAGGGAGGAGGTATGTGAAGTTGGAAGAGGGATGAGAAGGATAGGAACCAGAGAGGCTTAGCATCATGTGAGGGAAAAAGACTCAGACTGTGGATATTGAGATATTCGCTGCAGTGTGTGTGTTACAAACCCTCTCTTCTCTCACATGTAAATCATCAGGGAGGTCTTCAGCACTCACTAATTGTGTGTGTGTGTGTGTGTGTGTGTGTGCTTTTGAGAGAACTGGACAGTGTGCTGATTTCTGCATCCAGGTTGAATTGGAACGAAAACAAACACTGCATATAAAGTTTCAATTTTGCAACATGAAAAGGGCTCTGGAGATGGATGGTAGTGATGGTTGCATAACAAAGTGAAAATATTTAATACCACCCAACTGTGCACTTAAAAATGGTTAAGATGGGAGCCATCCCTGATGGCCTAGTGGTTGAAGTTCGGCACGCCCCACTTCAGCAGCCCTGGTTAGGTTCCTGTGCATAGAACCACACCACTCGTCTGTCAGTAGCCATGCTGTGTCGTGGCTCACATAGAAGAACTAGAAGGACTTACAACTAGGATATACAACTATGTACTAGGGCTTTGGGGAGGGAAAAAAGAAAGAGAGGGAGAGGAAGATTGGCAACAGATGTTAGCTCAGGGTGAATCTTCCCCAGCGAAACAAAACCAAAACCACAACAATGAAAAAATCTAATTTAAAAAAAAGAAAAGATGGTAAAAATATTATATTATGTGTATTTTATCACAATTTAAATTTTTCTTTAAAAAAATCACCACACACTGATGTTACATTCATTTTCTCATTTAATTTCTCCTTAGAACCCTGGGAGGTAGATATTATTGCCCTTATTGAAAGGAGGAAAATAACTTATAAACTGAGGCTAATAGAACTTATGTAACCTGTCCACAGTCAGACATTAGTGAGTGGAACAACAACTGCTTCCCCACGTGGCTGCCTTCTGCCCAACTGCCAGCGTCAAGGAGTCCCCAGAGGGGATGGTCCAGCCTACACAGCAGTCAGGTGTCAGAGCCAAGCAAGAAAATGTGAATGGATTCCTCTTCTTGAATTTTGGAACACAATTCAAAGTTCACCTGAAACCATTTATTGTGCCCAGGACTGTCATTCATGATCAAGAGCAATATAAAAGACAAGAGACAGTTTAGAAGGAGGAAAGGGACACAGGCTTTGAAGTTAGACTCAAGACAGAATCTCAGGCTTTTCTCACTGAGTCACTTAAAAAAATTGGGAGTTTTTTTTAACAGTTCTAAGTATTGGTTTTCTCATCTGTAAAATGGGTGTAATAGTACTTCCCTTATAGAATTATTGAGGGGATTGGAAATGATGTAGTTCAAGGGTCCAGCAGGCACTTATGAATGGGAACTGTCATTATTATTGTTAGACATCAACCCAGCTATCCAACTGCTTATGATCTCTTAGAATGTGAAATCTGGGGAGTAATTGAATATTACTCTTCTTGTAAAATGGAGAGATTGAGGTCCAGAGGGGTTGAGTAATTTCCCAAGGTCACCATCGAGTAACGGCAGAGTTAGGAGTAGAAGCCCGGTGGGAAATTATTTTTCTCCTCCAGCCACATCAGAAATGGATGATTACAAGAAGGAATTCTGTCAAGCCCTGAAATAGGTGAGATAAAACAATTTACTCCGTGAGCAATCAGGAAGAGGCAGAATCAGTGCAAACCAGAGCCGGGAAGGAAGGTTGGGACTTGATTGGAACGTGAGAGGGAGAGTAGAATGCTAATGGACAATACTGAGTTTCCATTCTAGCAGAGGGGAACTAGAGAATAAGCAATGGATAAACAATAAGGAAGTAAATTACATAGCATGACAGAAGGTGAAAAATGCTACGGGGGAAAAAAAAGAAAAAGCAGAGTGAAGTGGGAGGGATGGGAGTTCAGGGGAGGCTGAAAGGAGTGGATTGCATCGTGCTGTAGGATGGTCATGTCATTGAGAAGTGTCCTTTGAGCAGAACTGAAGGAGATCCGGGGCACATTTGTTTTAGCAAATGCCTATGATGTCTTCACACTGTCCTTATGGACAGAACAATGCGATATAGGCAATTAGATGAATCGTGATGAGGGTGATTTTGATGAAGATGAGGATGGTGATGAGCTGCCATATTTGGTGCATTCATTTTAGCCAAGCAGTATGCTGTGCTTTCAAGAAATTTATTCTTTCAGTACTCATAAAACCCTTGTAATGCACTATGGTTAGGGGAGAGACTGAGATGTGGAGTACTGGTGATGACAAAGCCCAGGCCTCCACATCCGGTCTCCCTTCACTGTTTCCAGTTTCTACATTAAAAATTTAAACTCTCTTGGTCTCACTTTCCTAATCTGTCAGCTAAGACAGTGACAGCTTCTGCCCCTAGCAGTGTGTTTACATGATCATGCATTTTATTTCTCTAAAACTGACCAAAGTAAGATTTTCTACATGTGATTTCATTTGATGAAAGGGTTCCACTTATTTTTTTAAAGTTCAAAACCGTTGCCCTAGTGTCTATGGTCTCTTATAAGTCAAGAAGACCCTCAAGAAGAAGTGCTGATTTTCTAAAGGAGGCTCAGTACCGGCCAGTGTCCCCCTATAATCTCCATTGTGTGTCTGTCTGTTTTCAGAGAGGTAAGCCAGGGGTAGCCAAATCAAACATTAGAGCAAAGATGCAGAGTCCATGCACTGATAAGATCACGTTTGAGCAGAGTCCTGAAGGAGATGAGGGAGAGCCGTGTGCACGCTGAAGAAATTCCTCTGCATTCCAGGCAGAGGAAACAGCAAATGCAAAGAACAGAGGCAGAAACATTCTTGGCGCTCTCCAGGAACCAGAAGGAAGTCAGCACTGCCAGAGTGGAATGAGCAAAGGGAGAGCAGTGAAGACAACATTGGAGAGAGTAACGGCGTGGACTTCACCTTCACTCTGAGTAATCCATTGGAGAATCCTTGTTTTCTTCCAATTTTATTCAGATATAACTGACATATAACATTGTCTTAGTTTAAGGTGTACAATATAATGATTTGATATACATATACACTGTGAAGTGATTACCACAATAAGTTCAGTTAACATCCGTTACCTCACACAGCTACAAATTCTTTTCCTTGTGATGAGAACTTTTAAGATCTACTCTCTGAGCAACTTTCAAATACATAATACAGATTGTTAACTATAGTCACCATGCTGTGCATTACATTTCCATGACTTATTTATCTTATAAGCAGAAGTTTGTACCTTTTGACCACATTTACCCATTTCCCCCACCCCCCAACCCCCACCTCTGGCAGCCACCATTCTATTCTCTGTTTCTACAAGTTTAGTTTCTTAAGATTCCACATGTGAGTGAGATCACACAATATTTGTCTTTCTCTGTCAGACTTATTTCACTTAGTATAATGTCCTCAAGGTACATCCATGTTGCCGCAAATGACAGACTGTCCTTCCATTGGAGAATCTTAAGGAGAGACGTGGCACAGTTGAATTGCATTTCAACAAGATCACTCGACATGTAATGTAGAAATAGGGAAGCAAAGGCAGAAGCAGAGAGACCATGGTCGTAATTCAGGAGAAAGATAGCAGTGGCTTGGGCCAAGGTGGTCTGATTCTTGATATATCTTTGAAGGGAGAGCTAGCAGATGTTGCTAAGGAAGCATTTTACATTTATGCAAAAGGCGAGTCGTGGTGTACTTGTTACACAAAATCGTGGCAGATGTGATCTCTGGGACATGAATAACTCTCTAGCCAGTGGCCTCATCTGGAGCTCTGTCCCTGGCCCCAGCCTTGTGTGCTTGGCCAGAGAGAGGAGCCTGTGATGAGCCTCCAAGACAGCTAATTGAGCCTGTGCTGTCTTCCATGGGTGCGTTAAAACTAGAAACCACTATAATCAGATGGAAAAGTGCCTCCACATGCCCTGAGATTTGATGTTCTCTATGGGAAACTGCCAGACTAGCAGAAATATGGAGGTGGCACATGGCAAGGGAGGGAATGAAAGGCAACCAGCTAAAACGGAAGAGCTATGGGGAAGAGGGAGAGATGTGAAATCCAGAGAGAAGGAAATCTCAGGAAGTGAAGAGAAGTAGCTCAGGCCAAGGGCATGAAGGGAGGAGAGATTTGAGATTTGGGGGCTGGAAGGAGACCATAAATCGTACCTTTTCCATGTGCCCAACTTGTAACTGACCCACCTAACCCCACCATCGCCGTACACATGGTAACTATTGTCTAAAGCATGAGGGGGTCTCCACCTGATGTAAGAAGGAGGTGACCTGCGACTGCCCCCGACCCCCACACCATGTGGTCAGCACTCCCACCAGTGCAGTTCGGGAAGTCTACAGAAAGAGCAGAACAAACACATTTATGAATTTGTTCAGCAAATATTTATTTCATCTCTACCCCTGGAGACGCAACAGTGAACAAAACAAAGATTATCCCCACTCTCCACATGCTTAAAATCAAGTGGCAAAGACAGATATCAAATAATCACCCAATGATATAAACCATATATTATCAACTGCGATGAGCACTTTGAAAGACAAGCCCAGGCCACCATGAGAGCAAATAAAAAGGCTGAAGGTTTCAAGGAAGTTGCCAAGAGGGGCTAAGCTTTGAGGAGGAATAGGTGCATGAAGATGGAGGGACAGAGGACTTATTCTAAGGAGAGAGCACTGCAAGGAATGGTCCTCAGGCTGGAGGCAATAGGATCTGATCAAGAACAAGAACGAAAGCCAACCGGAGTGGCTGGAACAGGGAGCAGGGAAGAGTGGCCTGAGATTGGCTGCAGAAATGGGTAAAGGCAGGTCAGACAAAACATTGCTGGCCATGTGGAGGTTATATCTGTCACCAGAGGGGTAGCTTGGAGCTTCACGCTACAGGACCAAACCACAAGGCACAGGTCAGCTAGAGAAGCAAGGACTCAGGAGTGGCAAGACTGCAGATGATGGAGGCTCATTCCACCACAAGGAGAGCTTCTCTTGGAAGGATTCCAAAAACAATCCCTGAATGTTGGCCACTGGGGGTCAAGTTCCTTATTGTGAGTAGTTCTCTATGTACCTCCATGCTACATGAAAATACCCCAAATAGCAGCTAGACAATTAGAATCCTGAACCTGCTACAACTGTGATAGATGTTTAAGTAACAGTATCAAAAATGTTTCAATTCCCCAGGTGGATGGACTGGTTCTCAGCAGGGGAGAAGTGATGAGGAATAGCAAAGAAGTGAACAGAAGTGCAATTATTTACTGTTTAAAATGGTAGGGAGTGGGGGAGTTGGTGACAACCTAGAGACGCAGCTGGGGAAGTGCCAGCTTGCACAAAAGGAAGTTTAATCACAGATCTCTGCTTCAAGTTGTTTGGGATTGATAGTGCTTCTTTAGGCAAGAGTTTTATAATTAGTTTCAATTTGAGTTTATACTTCTATAGCTTTTCTCAACAGTAAGCCCCATCAAATGTGTGTGGTAAATGATGATAATCGTTCTTCACAACCATCTATTAACAGTGTCTTCCAAATACCCCAGAGAGATAAACATTGTTTTGCAGAGGGAGGTTGGCAAAGGCTTGTCCTTGCGAGTCCTTAGGGAAGAGCCACTGGGATCTCTTTTTCTGCATCTGTGACCAAGTCCTCTTACTTCACCACTCTAGACCAGCACTGCCCAAGAGAAAGATAATGTGAACTACAAATGCAAGACACATATTTTAAATTTTCTAGTAGCCACATTTTTTTAAAAACTAAAAATAAACAGATGGAATTAATTTCAATATTATATATTATTGAACCTAATGTATCCATAGTATTATCATTTCAACATGTAATCAATATAAAAATTATTGAGATATTTTATATTCTTTGGGTGTGGATAAGAGTGTGTGTATACTGTCTTCTGAGTTGAGTGTATATTTTACACTTACAGCACAGCTCGATTCCATCTAGCCACATTTCAAGTCTTATCAGCCCCACGTACTCAATGGCTGCCATATTGGACAGGATGGGTCCGGACAGTGACGGGTTTTTTCTAGCAGATTGAGGATTGTCATATTTTGCATGTTACATTGCCTGTTGCGTGTTGCATGTTGAATTGATAATTTCCTCTGCCTGGGAAAGATGACCCCAGAGCACCTAAATCTGTCACAGTCATCACATACTCAAATGCCAAAGATGAATTACATATCTCCTCCCTTTTGAAACATCCTCCATTTCTGACTATGTTCCTTCATTTTGGCCCCTGTCGGGGAGGAGGCAAATTCTCCTCTATCCTTCTAAATTCTTCTGGCTTGTCTAAGAATTAAATTGACATGAAACAGATTAACAGGAGAAAAACAAAAGTTTAATAGCATGTATACCTCCTATATACATGGGAAAGACACAGGAAAACTAAGTTATTCACCCAAATGGCTGAAGTCACCACCTTAAATACCATCTTCAGCTAAAGACAAAAGATATTGTGGGTAGGGGGAGTCTGTTATGGGAGATTACCAAGAAAAGCACAGTAAGCAAGGGGAAGATTGTTTTGCAGATTTAAGTCCTTGCCTTCTGCATTGATGAGAGTTTCTAGAGATAAGATCATCCTCCTCTTCCTGGTACAGTGAGGGAGACACCCTTACAAATGGAGATTTACCTTCCAAATGCAAATGTATTTTACAAACTGTAATTTCTACTTGGTTTTCAGAGCTTCTTTCATGTCTGCTGTTTCTTAAACATTAGCAGCCTAAAATAATCCTTACTCCAAAGAGACATATTTTGGGGTGGCAAATTCTCTTCCCCTACATGCCCATTTTCAGTCAGTGTTTTAGTCTCTCTTAAGCTTCCTTTGAAGTATCTCTCATGTTGTTACTGAACCACATTTGTTTTGCTCACTGCATGATTATGGCAATCACTGAGACAACCAGTTTGCAGGAGGGAAAGGGTTTCATTCACAAGGCAGCCAAGTGAAGAGACAGGAGAACAAACCTCAAATCCACATCCCCAAAATATGGTGAGTAGGGATATTAATGGGATAAAGGGGTAGGGTGGTCTGAAGTGTGGGAATAGATGATTGGAGGAGGTGAGAAGTGAGGTAATTGATGATCCATACAAGTGTAGTCAAGCTTCATAGCTCTTCATAGAATACTTGTTCACAAAATGCTGTGTTAGCACAATCCAAGGGTGAAGTTTTCAGCCCCCTGCTAGAGAAGTGGGATCAACTATGGAGCATTCTGACAGGCCCAGTTGATGAGTCAGTGGTCTTAACCAGCCTGAACTGGACAAGGACTTGCCTCTCAGTTCCTGAAAAACTCAAGCACCTGTTACTATGGTGACCCAGGTGTCAAAGAAGTTATCTATAGTGTCGACGAAAATAATCCATAACCAATCTATAAATGAAATTTTGGTGAGTTTATTCTGAGCTGAAATCTGAGGACCATGGCCCAGGGCCTTTCTTCCCGAAGGAAGAAAGGGCACCAAAGAAGTGAGGTGTACAGAGTGGCTATATACCCCCAAACAGGGTGTTTCACATATGATTGAAATGTCCCTCCCACAATAGTCACAAGATTGCCCTGTTGGCACAGTGCTTGATGGACACAGCAGGTAGTGGGCCTGCTATCTCGGAGGGCATAGCAGGAGGCAAGTCTATTGTCTCAAGCTGGGTGGTCACAGGTGAGCGCAGCAATCAGTTTCTAGCCTAAGGAAAGATGCTTAATCCCTAAGGAAATGCCAACGTTGGGAGGGGGAGGGAAGTTGCACCTTTATCTCAAGGGCCTTTGTTCTTGCCATAGGGAATTTCTAAAGCAGATATACAATGCATGCTCATCGGCCTTGGTCAGGCCCTTTTGGAAAGATAAGGTCAGGCCGAGTTAGGTTTACACCAAATGGCTTCCTCACATTCTCCAATATATCCTATTGCTTGCCACTTTTATTTATCAATAGGATGGGTTTTAGTAATGCATTTTCTAATGACTTTTGCAGGCAGACAACTAACTGAGTATAGTTAAAGCAAGTTGACCCCTGCTTTCAATACCTGTCCTACCCTTAAACTGCCAACACTCTGACCAGACCCCTTCCCTCACATGTGGACCATTGAAATAGATTTACTCCCCAGCTACTCAATCTCAGGCATGTTTGCTCCTAGGAATATAGAACAATGGACTACGAGACTCCCCAGTGTGATTCATTCATTAATTCACTTGAAAAATATTTATTGAGTGTTCACTATGTACCAAATGCTGTGCTTGTCCCTGAGAATAATTCACACTTTATAAAACTGGGATAATAAATCTTCCAAAAGAGTCAGTTTTACTTTACTGATAAATAATTTAAAACTTTATTTTAACAGATACAAAAATGTATCATGCAATAGAATATAAAATTATAAGATAAAACAAAAGGCTTCACATAAATGTCCAGGCTTGACATGCATAGCTTAGGGCTGTGCCCTCACATTCCCTGGAGCATACATGTTCCCAGTTCCTCTGCTGCAAGGAGCACATTTGATCCAAAAGTCTGAGAGAAATAATAATTGCTCTGCCTCCTCCATTTTCTCGCTCCTCGACACAAACAACACAGAACTCTCAGAAAGACCTTGTCACAGTCCAGTTTCATAGTCACTCTGCATTTTAACTTGTAGGGGAGCAGAATTCGTCACCCCAAAATGTGTCTCTTTGGCATAAGAATTATTTTAGGCTGGTTATTTTAAAGAAACAGCAGACATGAAAGAAGCTCTGAAAACCAAGTAGAAGTTACCCTTTGAAAAGAGACATTTGCATTTGTAAGGTAAATCTCCATTTGTAAGGGTGTCTCCCTCACTGTACCAGGAAGAGGGGGATGAGCTTATCTCTAGAAACTCTTACTGATGCAGAAGGCAAAGAGTTAAATCTGTGTAACAATCTTCCCCTTGCTTACTGTGCTTTTCCTGGTAACCTCCCATAGCAGACTCCCCTCTACCCGCAACATCTTTTGTCTTTAGCTGAAGGTGGTATTTAAGGTGGTGGCTTTGGCCATTTTGGTGAATAACTCAGTTTTCATAGATCTCTCCCATGTATTCAAGAGGTATACGTGTTATTAAACGTGAGTTTTTCTCCCGTTAATCTGTTTCATATCAATTTAATTCTTAGACCAGCCAGAAGAGCTTTGAAGGATAGAGGAAAATTTTTCCTCCCCTACAATTTCCAAGAGATTCTAGTTTTAGAGAGACAAAATGAATACTCCCAAAACTATTAGTTCATGATTAAATTCTAAACTGGGTAGTGCCAACTAGTAATGCCTATGTGCAATAGGTTCTCTAAAAAATGCTTGTGTGTGCTGATGGTATAGGTAAAGAATTCCAGAGGTGATCAGAAAAGGGAGATGACTTTATGGAGGAAGCAGGACTTCAGTAAGATATGAAGAAAAGGTAGGAATTTAGCCACCTTGGGGAGAAGAGAGAGTGATTGGGGCTGGAAGAAATCAACAATGACTCCCATCAGGTCACCCTCATTACCTCCAGGACTTTGCTCAATCATCCTTGTGCCTTGGAATTCTTTCCTGACTTTGACAGATACTTCAAGGTAAAATTCAAATCCCACCTCCTAGAGGAAGTCCACTCTGATGCTTACATTAATTTCAGTAGGAATTAGTTTCCTCCCAATCTTAATATCCTGAAGTGTAAGTAATAGACATGTAGCAACCTTTTGGAGGATTGAAGAATAATGACTTCTGGTGCTATGATCTGTGGGCAGATCAGCTTGACTACTTCAAAACCAGTTCCCAATAACCTTCTCTGCATCTTGTGATGCAGCAGCATTCCCAAAGTGATGCAGCTGTTTAGGAAATGTCGGTCTCTCCCTTCTCCAATTTACTATAGTACTCCCGCCTGCTGCTAACATTTGAAGGCCAGAGATAAGAATGCAGACTGTATATCATGTCTAAAGATTTAAAAGTTCTGAATCAAGCTCATAAACCATTAATGAAAATCCCTATCCTTTTATCTTGAAAAAATATACCTAAATACTGACCTGAAGGCCGGGTTTGAACTTTGGACCTCTTGGAATTCCTTGTGGGAACATGGCCTTGTAGGAAAACCCAGCCCTAGCTCTCAGCATAACCCATTTTCCTCCCCACCTTCACCTCTGACCCTTACCCAAAGAGGGGTCTCACACATGTGACACCCTGATGTCTGTATCCAAGTTCTTTCCACACTGGTCCCCATAAGCAGCTGCCCTTTGGCCACCCCACAGGCAAACAAGCAGCATTGTCCACCTTGTGGGAGGCTGATGCAAAGGGAGAAGCCCACATAGGCCCTGGAACTAGGCTGTAGGGAATTCCAGGGTCCCAGATACAACATCATGATAGGGGTAGAGGGACCACTTGTGGGCATAGACTCCTTACTCTACAGGAGTGCACCTGGTCATAGAAGAGCCTAAGTTGGGCCCCAATAGCACAGGACACAAGATAACGACCCTCTCTTGCCTGGGTACAAGGGCAGGGCTGGCAGCACTATGTGCTTTCTCTTTACACAATTTTGCATCATTTGTTATACAGTCTTATTCTATTTCCTGAGTTTTCATCATGTTTCTCTACTCAATTGTAATTTCCTGTAGGGCAAGCTTGGCTCTTTTTTGTATTCCTCCTAGCATCTGCAGTGTGATGGATTGAGGGACTGATGCATTGATTGACACACCATTGTTCTCCCCAGCAATTTGCTGTCAGGGAGGGGGAAATTCCCCCTTCTATCCTTCTTGTGTTCTTACAGCTAGACTCATAATAAAATTGACACAAGACTAGATTAACAGGAGGAAAAAACAGTTTAATATGTACATATTGGAAATCATAGAGAAATGATGCTCAAAGAGTGAACAAAGCAGGCAGCATACATATCTTTTACACAAAGAAACAATAAATGTTTTTCTTTCCATTTTTGAGGAATTATAGGACAAAGAAACAGATTTGAGGTATGTGATTAGTGAAGAATTTAAGTAGAGTTTAGGCTTGAGGTAGTAAATTAGCGAGGTTTGTTTATACAGGCTTCTCAGCCCTGAATTCCCTAGCTCTGGTGATAAGGATGCAGGGGGAGCACCTTTCACACAGGAAATTTATATCCTGCTTTCAGAAGGAACAGAGAGAGGAAGGTCAAAATGACTATTTTTGCATTGGCTGCTTCTCAAGTAACTTTAATTCAAAATAATCAATATGCCATTGTGGGATATTTTGGGGTTGCCTGCCCTGGATGCCAATAGTTCCCTCCTCTGAAACTTCCCTAGAAGTTCCATATATTAAAATTTGAGCTGATAGACTGTTCCATTATTTCATCAAATAGGTCAGTTTATTTAAATGGTTGTATCTCATTTCAGGAAGTGGTAATATACAGGTGAGCTCCTGAAGTTAGGTATATAGTGCAAGCAATCACGTATTTAATAAGAGGCATTTCTGTGGAAACAAAGAAAAACAATAGTTAATGGTGGGAGCAAATTATAAACCAGTTTCTGATCCTAGGGAACAGCGAGTCAAGATTTCTAGATGTCAGGGTCAGAGCATCTTTTGTAGTTTGAAATGTCTCTGATGATGTCCTTGGGTATTCAGGTAAACTTTCTGAGTGGCTTATTCAGCAACAGGCACAAAGGTTCCTTAAATGTGGGCTATTTTGGTGATCTGTCTTAAGTTTATATCAACTTGTTCAGCTTCAGTTTAAAGAGCTTCGGGGGAAAAGGGAAGCTTTAGATCTTAGTGATTCCAAGTCAAAAGTGGGAGAAAAACTCGAAATGTTAGTTTGGAGACTTGTCACCAACTGTTTGAGGAAACTAAAAAAATTTAGCATTCAGTCCAGTTTTTAGGTAAATAACAAAACTTCAAGGAAAATTAACAGCACTAGAATCTAATATCCACAAATGTTATAGTTTCCACTGAAATATAATTTTCTCTCTGAAATCACTCTTATTCTTATCAAAGATAGTCAAATTAAGACTAATTCATTTTCAAAATAAGTCATTTCAATAAACTTGGTTTAGTTATTTACATAAGTACAGCAAGAATAGCAATTAATCATGTAGGCTCTTTTAAATTTGCTTTGATGGAACTTTTCATAAGGAGTATCCAGAATGAAGTTTTAATAGCCTTTTGAAGCTAAGAAACCAAGCCAAATATTCCACCTGTAACATCTGTAGATTTGGGTGAATTTCTCTCTGCTTAAGGCTCCCAGCATATCTTGAGGTACTTGCACCTGCCAGGAAGTGACTTTCTTTACTCACCTGGTTTAGGCTGTCAGGAACTCTGTAAGTAGGGTACCAGGCTGTTTTTTTCAAGGGGCTTTTTTGGCTTCAAAGAGTTGGCCTTAATTCCTTAAAGCTGTTTGGTCATATTTGAGTTTACGTATGTCTCTCTCAAACGTGACATTCCAGTCAAAGCCTTGGTAGTATAACCAAGGTTTCCAATTGTGTCTTATTAAAAGGAGAACATATTCTTATTGAACTTATGCAAATAAACACATTATCATGAAAATAAGAATACTCACTGAGAATTTCTGAATTCTGGAAGGATCGGGTAAGGATAAAAAGTAAATATTTCAATTCTGCTTACAAAGATATAATTCACCAAAGTTCTCTAAATCATAGATAGCTTAAGGGAAAAGAAAAAAAACATTTTGTTAAATATGGAAAAACAAAAAATTGAAAAAACAGTAATATTTTAGACAAAAATTCATAAAAATTATAATCACTTTCATCAGTTCATTTAGTCCCACGCAATTAATTCTTGTTCTGCTTGAATTCGGTTTTTCTATTAGTTCTCTCAACTTTGCCTAATGATTGAGGGTGATAGGAACAGTGATGATTCCAAGAAGTTTGCAAGGTTTTCATTAAGGCTTGTATGTTTTGCCTAGTGAAGTGAGTGCCTTGATCACTGGAGATTGTGGAAGGTATATCCCAAGTGGGAAGTACATTTTTTTAAGTTTCTCTGCCACTGTGAGGGCATCAGCTTTGTGGCAATGGAAGGCTTCAAACTATCTGGAAAATGTACATATAATAACAAGACTATATCAATAACCCATACTAAGTGACAATTGAATGAAGTCCAGCTGCAGCTCCTCAAAGGACCCAGAGGGAGGGGTTCTGAGGCCCCTGGGGACAGAAATAATTTTTCCTATATTGGGTTAAGGAATGCAAAAACTGAAAAATGGGGTTTGTCAAGGAGCTGGGAAGAACCAAGAAGTCATCTTGGATTTCCCACTGCCCCAACTGTTTAATTTACAGCCATTTTTCATCGATCTTAATTTCTCTGATTCAGGAGCAGACTGTTACCATGTTACCAGGACAACATGAGGGCAAAAATCTGTCAATGAGGGGTCCTTTGTTTGTTTATTTTGCAGAAGCAGAATGGACTTATCTGTATGCCATAATCTTTATAGATTCTGTTCTTGCTACTTTTGCATGAGAGTCAGCTAAGTTGCTTTTCTGATATTTAGGTTCAGTCCTTTTAGGGTGAGTATCAATTTTGATGACAGACAACATTTTATACCAGGACATACTAGACTTCTAGGAATTTCACATAATTTCTGGAACTCTTATAACATATACAGATACAACATAAAGAAGGCTTAATGTTATTTCTTATTTGACAATGCTTCTCATGTAATTTAACTTATTAGATAAGCCCAACTAGTTTAATATCCCTCTTTTAATAAGGAGAAAGAACAAATCTTTTGAGATGTTTCAGGAATCCTCTGAAAAATCCAAAAAATTAGCTGGAGATCAAAAACGACTTCATTTAGAATTTGATTTGGGGAAGTTCATCAAAAATATCAAAGAGGTTTTAAAATATTTGCCTAAATATGATCACAGATCATTATGAAACTTAATATTTAATTATCTATTTAACCAAAGTGACAAAAAGATTTCAAAGACAAATATAGAAGGTTACATAGCTGCAAAGCCTTAGCTCTTTTTAATAAAAGAGGCTCAATTTTTAACGTAAAGCACAGGAAATAGTTCTGATAAAACACAAAAAGGTGAGGAAAAACCTTTCATAATCTCTTTTCAAGAGCAGACCAATATTCCAAGAGAATTTTGTTCTTTTAAAAGATTAAAAGAAAATTAAGTTCAAGTTTTATATAAATATACTATTGATATTAAAGCTTATTTTTAAAATTCTTAAAATAGTTTAATTTTAGCTAACCTGACCACACAAGGTAGGATTTCTCTCTCTCTCTTGTTCTCTCTCTCCTTTTAACAGAAAGAGAAAAGCAAATTTTAATTTTGTTCCACCTTACTTTCAATATTGAAATTCATTCACTTCATTAAATTCATTCCAATCTTAGTTAGCTCTGACCACACACAAAATCCCTTTTCAAAGATTCCTTCCACATAAACCTTTTACAACTTTCTATGTTCATTTTAGTTTGTCCTTTGTTCTTTTTTTTTTATTCAGAAATAATTGGCTTTATTTTAGGACAAAATTGTTTCTCTCTCCTTCAACAAAAATGCACCTCCATTCCTCGTGCCTTTTCTTACCAAAAACACATATCTTATTTTCCTTGCATAAAGGGATTTTTCCCTTATTATTTTTAGTAGTTTTCATTACATGTATTAATTACAATTCTTAACCCTTAGAAACCTCAATGTCTAGTGAAAACTAAGAAGTAAGCAATTGTGAACTGTATGTTACACCTATATTCTTTAGAATGGCAAGTTTACGAATACAGTTTATAATTTCCATAAAAATGTTTCTTCATAGTATAATCTTTCAATAAAGCATAAACATGTTTATTATCTTTTAGTTTTTCTGTAATAAGAAGCCAAAAGTAGATAAACTTCTCTTCAGTAATTAGCATTTTATTATTTTATCTTATCTTTAAATAATATAGATATTCAATGAATTTCCCATCATTTAATTTCATTCAGCAAAACCCTAAAGTTTCCAGTTATCAAAAGATTTGGGGAAGCTATTTTTAAGTACACATACCATAAAACATAATTATTGGATCTAAAAGTTCTTATTGCCTTTAACATGTATATAATTCATTTGTTCTTATCAATCATACGTAGATTATTAATGAAAATTCCATGAGACATTAAAGCAGCTAGCCATCATTGTAAGTTAATGTTTTTCTTGCAGACAAATTTTGTAACAGAGATAACGTGAGTTTATTTGACTAATAACCCAGGTAGAATAAAGGTTGCATGTTTTCATTATATCCAGTGCTGATAACTCTGAAGACATGCCTATGTTAATTAAACCAAGAAATTTAAATGAGTTTTTATCTACCAAAGATTATTTTATATCACATTAACTTGAAAAACATTTAGGTTAGTTTCCATTATATTTAGAAATAATTATGTAAGTGCTTACTTTAAGTTAATTAAATAGAGCTCTTGAGAAAATTATTCTTGGGGCTGGCCCAGTGGTGTAGTGGTTAAGTTCACATGCTCCACTGTGGTGGTCTGGGGTTTACAGGTTTGGATCCCAGGTGCAGACCTACACACTGCTCATCAAGTCATACTTGGCAGTGTCCCATATACAAAATAGAGGAAGATTGGCACAGATCTTAGGTCAGGGACAGTCTTCCTCAAGTAAAAAGAAGGAGATTGGCAACAGATGTTCACACAGGGCCAATCTTCCTCATCAAAAAAAAAATTGATAATACCATCTGGAGGTGGAAAAATACTGTATCTATAACATGCATACACCTATAGACAGACACACATAGAGATCTTATATCTTTTATTTAAAAGATTTCAGCCAGGAATCAGGTACAATACAAAACTTACTAGTTTATAAATAATTGTGTCTCTAGCAGATGGAACAAGTTAAGGTGCCTGCTTGAAAGTTGTTTTTTGTTGTTGTTGTTAATATTTGTGGAGAAAACTTTTAAGATTTATATTTTGCCCTAGACCAGGAGGCTGTGAATTAGATTTTGGATAAGAAAGCCACTCTAGTAACCTCATTTTAAAACAAAACATTTTTCTCTCTTTTTTTTTTTTTTAAACTTCCGGCTTTACTGACTGAACTAGCCAGATTTCGTCTCAGGCAATTGTGGGCTCTTATCTTCTGGGGTGTTTACTTTCTAAAGATATGGTAGATTTTATAACTTCCAAGGAAAGAGAGGAAAAAAATGGAAGTTTCAGGGAGTGTCAGGGTAACTGCAATTTAAAATTTTCCTTCAATCTTAGGAACTGGGGATGGTCTAAGTAAGAGTTCCTGGATAGATTATATGCCTTTTGAGATAAAGAGGGGAGATTTTGGGATTGGTGAAAGGGAATGAATGGAATCTGAACTGCCCTTAGAGCTGAATTTTTAGTTTTGCAAAGGTTTGTAAGATAAGGACGGTTGCTCTCAATTCCTCAGAAATTGGGTTGTAACTTAAATGACATCGTAGGTTGATCTATGTCTCCAATGACATTATCCCTAATTTTCTTCTTTCCCTCTGGGTACGTAATTTTATTTTAACTTAGGGAAGAAGACCTATAAAAAAATTCCTATCAGTCTCTGAATGTCAGCTTTCAATGTGGCCAATTATTTGACAATAAAACTACTAAAAAGAAAAACTCCTTCTAAATATCTTGTCAGTTTTCAATCAGGAGAAACAGTAAATATTTCTGGCAGTATTAAACGAACTCAAGAGGTGTCCTCAAAGGTTATTACCTTCCCAGGATCCGGAGTCATTCCCAAAGACAGAAAAAAGAAAGAACTGAAGCCTGTGTGTCCCAGGCAGGCAGAAAGTTAAGTCAAGCCCTTGGAACACAAAACCAGACAAGCAAGAAGGTAATAACTATTCCTGGGAGAGAAAAAGTCAATAATCAATGGGTCTGGATTTGGAAAGGACAACATGAAATTTCATTTTCCTCTCTCGACTGGGCACTACAGAATGGCCATTCAGTGGAAGTAGAAGGGTTGCTGTCCAGGGGACATGAATTTCCTGAGAGGGGTTTCTAGGATATATCCACAAAGGATATTGCACAGGAAGCCCTGAAGCTGGCAGAGCTTGAGTATAGAGTCCAGAAAAACAAGCCCCACCACCTGTCCAGGTACTTGTGCTGAATTCGTTATCTGGCTTCAGCGTTTACAAGAGTCACCTGTATACTCTTAGAGATTAGACTGGAGTGCTCTCTGTAAATCTTGTAGGAAAAGGGAAGCTGACATAGGCAGATGGGGCCCGATTTTAAGAAGGGGGTTTTACGTTGGATTTTTGTTTTAAGTCTAAATTTGTTGTTCTCTCATCTTTTTAGGGAGTCCCTAAGTCTAGCTGTTATACTTCTTTTTCCTTCTTCTTGAGTGCTGCACAATGGTACTTCCAAAGCCCTGGTTTTTTTTTTTTTTTTTACAATATGTGTAACTGTCTGAAGGGAAATAGGAAGAGGTCTGAGTGGACTTTGATGTTTGTTCTAATTTCTGTCTTTCCCTCTTATTAAGGGAATCTCAATGGCTGGCCATTATACTCATATAAGAGCTCGCCACAAAATTTTTTTCAGTTTAGAAGTTTTCTAATTCAAAGGATGCATCATCTGGCCATTGATGAGTATGATCTTAATAGTGACTCAAACCAATAAGCTTTTTTATGGCTTAACCATGGATGCAAGAGGCATCCCCAAAGGAGAGTGCAAAGGATGCAGCCCTCACCAGATCCAAAATGTTTGCTCCCAGAGTCAGCCCAAGAACTATGAGGGGCCCTGATTTTAAACAGCTGTTCCGAAACACAGGGAATAATGTGTTTTCCCTGTTTTCTGTCTTTTGAACAGAATAGGGTGTTCAGATTCCCTAAGCTGTGCAGCCTATTTGGCTACCTGCCAGACACATATGCATCCTCCAGCTGGCAGAGACAAAGGACCATCTCTGGGAGCAAAGGATCAACAAGATCAAGACTGTTCATCCCACATCTTTGCTAGAGTCGCTTTTGTCCAAGAAACCACCTTCACAAAAATTTTCTCCTGCTAATCTAAATTGAGAGAGAGAGAAAAGAAACTCTCACCACTTTTATTCCCACTGTCTCCTGCAGACAGAGCTCTGGGGGGCTGACATGGTAAGAAAGCTTACCTTTTATATATATATATATATACATTTTTTTATTGAGGTTATAGTAGTCTATAACATTGTGAAATTTCAGTTGTACGTTATTATTTGCCAGTCGCCATATAAATATATGCCCCTTTATGCCCTTCCCCAACCCCCTTCCCCTCTGGTAACAATTAATCTGTTCTCTTTGTCCGTGTGTTAGTTTATCTTCCACCTATGAGTGAAATCATATAATGTTTGACTTTCTCCATCTGGCATATTTCACTTAACATAATACCCTCAAGGTCCTTCCATGTTGTTGCAAATGGGACAATTTTGTCTTTTTTATGGCTGAGTAGTATTCTGTTGTATGTATATATACCACATGTTTTTTATCCATTCTACAGTCGAGGGGCGCTTGAGTTGCTTCCACATCTTGGCTATTGTAAATAAGGTTGCAATGAACATAGGTGTGCATAAGTCTCTTTGAATTGTTGGTTTCAAGTTCCTTGGATAAATAGCCAGTAGTGGGATAGCTGAGTTGTATGGTATTTCTATTTTTAATTTTTTGAGAAATCTCTACACTTTTTTCCATAGTGGCTGCATCAATTTGCATTGACACCAGCAGTGTGTGAGGGTTCCCTTTTCTCCATGTCCACCCCAACATTTGTTGTTTTTTGTCCTGGTCATTATAACCATCCTAACAGGTATAAGGTGATATCTCATTGTAGTTTTGATTTGCATTTCCCTAATTATCAGTGGTGTTGAACATCTTTTCATGTGCCTGTTGGCCATCCGTATCTTCTTTGGAAAAATGACTGTTCATATCCTCTGCCCATTTGTTGATCAGGTCATTTGTATTTTTGTTGCTGAGCTGTATGAGCTCTTTACATATTTTTGAGATTAACCTGTTGTCAGATATATGATTTGCAAATATTTTCTGTCAATTGGTGGGTTGTCTTTTCATTTTGTTCCTTGTTTCCTTTGCTTTGCAGAAGCTCTTTAGTCTGATGAAGTCCCATTTGTTTATTTTTTCTTTTGTTTCCCTTGCCCAAGTAGACATGGTATTCAAAAAGATCTAAGACTGATGTCAAAGAGTATATGGCCTATATTTTCTTCTAGGAGTTTTATGGTTTCATGTCTTACCTTCAAGTCTTTAATCTATTTTGAGTTAACTTTTGCGTATGGTGAAATATAATTGTCTACTTTCATTCTTTTGCATATGACTGTCCAGTTTTCCCAGAACCATTTATTGAAGAGAGTTTCCTTTCTCCACTGTATGCTCTTAGTGTCTTCGTCACAGATTAGCTGTCTGTAGATGTGTGGTTTTATTTCTGTGCTTTCACTTTTGTTCCATTGATCTGTGTGTCTGTTTTTGTACCAGTACCATGCTGTCTTGATTACTATAGCTTTGTAGTTGGGGATTGTGATGCCTCCAGCTTTGTTCTTTATTCTCAGGATTGCTTTAACTATTTGGGATCTTTTGTTGCCCAATATGGATTTTAGGATTCTTTGTTCTATTTCCATGAAGAATGTCATTGGGATTCTGATTGGGATTGCATTGAATCTGTAGATTGCTTTAGGTAGTATGAGCATTTAACTATGTTTATTCTTCCAATCCATGTGCATGGAATGTCTTTCCGTTTCTTTATGTCATCGTTGATTTCTTTCAATAGTGTCTTCTAGTTTTCATTGTATAGGTCTTTCACCTCCTTCGTTAAATTTATTCCTAGATGTTATATTCTTTTTGTTGTGATTGTAAATGGGATTGTATTCTTGAGCTCTCTTTCTGTTAGTTCGTTATTAGAGTATAGAAATGCAACTGACTTTTGTAAGTTGGTTTTGTACCCTGCAACTTTGCTGTAGTTGTTGACTATTTCTAATAGTTTTCCTATGGATTTCTTAAGGTTTTTTTTTTCTTTTGAGGAAGATTAGCCCTGAGCTAACATCTGCTACCAATCCTCCTCTTTTTGCTGAGGAAGACTGGCCCTGAGCTAACATCTGTGCCCATCTTCCTCCACTTTATATGTGGGACACCTACCACAGCATGGCTTGCCAAGCAGTGCCATGTCCACCCCCGGGATCCAAACTGGTGAACCCCGGGCCACCGAAGTGGAACCTGCTCACTCAACCACTGCGCCACTGGGCCGGCCCGTCCTTAAGGTTTTCTCTGTATGGAATCATGTCATCTGCAAACGGAGAGTTTCACTTCTTCCTTGCCAATTTGGATACCTTTTATTTCTTTTTCTTGCCTAATTGCTCTGACCAAAACCTCTACTACTATGTTAGATAAAAGTGGTGAGAGTGGACACCCTTGTCTTGTTCCTGTTCTTAGAGGGATGGTTTTCAGTTTTTCCCCATTGAATATGATGTTGGCTGTGGCTTTGTCATATATAGTCTTTATTATGTTGAGGTACTTTCCTTCTATACTTATTTTATTGAGAGTTTTTATCATAAATGGATGTTGGATCTTGTCGAATGCTTTCTCTGCTTCTATTGAGGTGATCATGTGGCTTTTGTTCCCCATTTTGTTAATGGGATGTATCACATTGATTGATTTATAGATGTTTAACCATCCTTGTGTCCTTGGTATAAACCCCACTTGATCATGGTGTATGATGTTTGTAATATGTTGCCATATTCAGTTTGCCAATATATCATTGAGAATTTTTGCATTTGTGTTCATCACTGATATTGGCCTGTGATTTTCCTTCTCTGTGTTCTCCTTGTCCGGCATTGGGATCAGGGTGACGTTGGCCTCATAAAATGTGTTAGGAAGTGTTCTCTTTTCTTTGCTTTTTTGGAATAGTTTGAGAAGGATAGGTATTAAATCTTCTTTGAATGTTTGGTAGAATTCTCCAGAGAAGCCATTTCATCCTGTACTTTTATTTTTTGGGAGGTTTTTGATTACTGTTTCAATCTCTTTACTTGTGATTGGTCTATTCAGATTCTCTATTTCTTCTTGATTCAGTTTGGGGAGGTTGGATGAGTCTAAGAATGTATCCATTTCTTCTAGATTGTCCAATTTGTTGCCACATAGTTTTTCATAGTATTCTTTTATAATCCTTTGTATTTCTGTGGTATCAATTGTAATTTTTCCTGTTTCAATTCTAACTTTATTTATTTGAAACTTCTCTGTTTTTTTCTTAGTGAGTCTGGCTCAGGGTTTGTCAAAGTTTATCTTCTCAAAGAACCAGCTCTTAGTTTCCTTCATCCTTTCTACTGATTTTTCTGTTTGTTTGTTTCAATTTCATTTATTTCTGCTCTAATTTTTATTATTTCCTTCCTTCTGCTGGCTTTGGACTTTGTTTGTTCTTCTTCTTCTAATTCTGTTAGGTGTAGTTTAAGATTGCTTACTTGTGATTTTTCTTGTTTGTTAAGGTGTGCCTGTATCGCTGCCAATTTCCCTCTTAGGACTGTTTTTGCTGCATCCCATATGAGTTGGTATGATTTTCACTTTCATTTGTCTCCAGATGTTCTTTGATTTCTCCTTTAATTTCTTCAATGATCCATTAGTTGTTCAACAGCATGTTGTTTAGTCTCCATGTATTTGTCACTTTCCCAGCTTCTTTCTTGTAGGTTATTTCTGGTTTCATAGCATGATGGTTGGAAAAGATGCTTGATATGATTTCAGTCTTAAGTTTATTGAGGCTTGCCTTGTTTCCCAGCATATGGTCTACCTTTGAGACTATTTCATGTGCACTCGAGAAGAATGTGTATTCTGCTGTTTTTGGATGGAGTGTTTTATATATGTATATATATTCTATCCGGTCTAGTTTTTCATTTAATTCCACTATTTCCTTGTTGACTTTCTGTCTGGATGATCTGTCCATTGATGTAAGTGGGGTGTTAAGGTCCCCTACTATTATTGTGTTGCTGTTAATATCTCCTTTTCAGTCTGTTAATAGTTGCTTTATGTTCTTTGGTGCTGTTGTGTTAGGTGCATATATATTTATAAGTGTTGTGTCCTCTTGGTGGAGTGTCCCTTTTATCATTATGTACTGCCCTTCTTTGTCTCTCATTGCCTTTTTTTATCTTGAAGTCTACTTTGTCTCATATCAGTATGGCGTTACCTGGTTTTTTTGTTTGCCATTAGCTTGGGGTATCATCTTCCATCCCTTCACTCGGAGCCTGTGTTTTTCTTTAGAGCTGAGATATGTTTCCTGGAGGCAGCACATTGTCAGATCTTGTTTTTTAATCCATCCAGCCACTCTATGTCTTTTGATTGGAGAATTCAATCTATTTACATCTGCCTTAACTTTTTTTGTTTCTGCTGACTTATGTGTCAGATGTCCCAGCATCTCTTAGCTACAGTATCCTCAGGGAGAAAGCAGTTAACTGAGCTGGTGATGCTCCTGGCTGGCTCACCAAAACTGTCAGAGAGGGGGAAATTTCTCCCTTCTACTCTTCTTGTGTTCTTATGGCTGGCCTTATAATAAAACTGACACAAGACCAGATTAACAGGAGAAAAACCCAGTCTAATATGTACATATTGGAGATCATAGAGAAATGATGCTCAAAGAGTGAACAAAGCAGTCAATATATATATATATATATCTTTTACACAAAGAGACAAGAAATTGGTGAGGAATGACAGGACAAAGAAACTTAGGTATGAGATACATAATTAGTGAGAAATTTAAGCAGAGGTTAGGCTTGAGGTAGTAAATTAGCAAGGCTTGTTTATATAGACTTCTCAACCCTGAATTCCTTAGCTCTGGTGATAAAGGTGTCGGGAGAACACCTTTCACGTGGGAGATTTATTTCCTGCTTTCAGTGGGAACAGAGAGAGGAGAGTTAGAATGCCTTTCTTTGTATTGGCTGCTTCTCAAGTAACTTTAACTCAAAATAATCAACGTGCCATTGTGGGATATTTTGGGGTGGCTCCCCCTGGGCCCCAACACTGCCATACTGCCTGGAATTATGGCAGTTTCCCATGTGACACTGTGAAGATGATCATTCCCTGACTCCTGACTAATTCATCCATTCTCATGACTTGTCCCCTGTTTTCTCATCTCGTCCCTGCCCAGGATTCCCTCCTCCCAACTTTCCCCATTCAGGTATTATAGTTTAGGAAGTATTTCTTCTGTATGTGCTAACCTATCACCTAACAGGGGTAAATAATAATTACAACAATTACAACAGTAATGGCTGGATGCGTCATTCTTTTGAAATTTCCTAAGTAGTTTCACATCAGTTATTTTTATATATCCTCACAACATCCCCGAGGGGTAAAGAGTGCTCTGATTAGCCATATCTGGAGATCTGAAAGGATAAAACACGTATTCAGGCTCACGGGATTGATGGACAGAAGAGCTAGAACTGACGCTCTGGCCTTCCGTCCTCTGCAGTTAAGTGGTTTCCTCCCTAAACAAAGTGATGGCTGTAGACGCCTCGTCAGCATCCTGAGCCAGCTAGTAATGCTTTGTATGGTGGGTAATGCAATATATTTCCAAAGTTCTCAGTTAGAAAGACTATAAAATGTACCTATAGCTGGCCCAATGGATCAGTGATTGCGCAAATATTGAAAGTCCAAACGAATAGCTATTTCTGAACATACCAATGATGATAGGTGCTCAAGGGAAGAGATGATGATTGTGTGTGTGTTAGTGTGTTTTTATGCATGTGCTCTGTATCTGTTCAGCCTTTTGGGAATCCAACCTTTTTCCCAAGATAGAGTGATTGAGCACTACATTTTTCTTCCTCAGCACATTCAAAGAGACGTTTGGTGTTCCAGCTATTTGAAATGTGCATTGCACTCATAAATATTTATGCCAACTTAATTAGAAAGTTCTAATTGCATTTTGATTTCTAATTTCAGTAAGAATTACCTTTGTCCCAATCTTAATATCCTGAAGTGTAAGTAATAGACATGTAACAATTTTTGCAAGATTGGAAAGTAACTACTTCCTCTGATGTTGTGATCTATGAGCAAATCAGCTTAATTACTTCAAAACCAGCTCCCTACAACCTTCCCTGCACTTTGTGATGTAGTAACTTGCCCAAGGTGACACATCTGCTGAGGAAATGTAGTGGTTTCTCCGCTTTCCATATTTTTTCCTCCAGATAACTTCAAAAACCACCATGGGATCAGTCTTCCAGAAAGCTGCTACAATTGGGCTATCTTCGGGAAGGATAATCTCTCAGAGGATGCGTGGAAATGACTCACTCTAGAGTGAAACAAAAATGTATTAGGTCTAGAAGTACAGTCTGGACTTTTCCTGATCTCATTTGAATACAGAGGGTGGGGAACCTTCCAAAGAAAGAATAAGTATGGAACAAGTGAAAACAAGGAGGCAGAAAATCACAAGGCATTCTTCACAAAGTTTCCCACAGTGACTAGAGATAACGACCTGTACCACTGGTGTAAAGATGCAGTGAGAGATGAGGCAGGAAAGACAGATTGGGAAGGTTAGGGCCAGCAGTAGGGGGCAGGAAGGACAAGAAACCTAGCAAGAGTAGAGAAGATATGTTAGAAAGGAGAGACTGGACACAGAGAGACATTCTAAGGACACTTAGCCCCTTTGTCATAATGGATGATACTACAGCAGGGGCCGTGTATTGAGACAGAAAGGGATGCATATGAAAGAGGGAGTAAAAAGCTGTCACATGGAAATAGTGTGGGATTTTGAGTCACTCCAGAGAGCGAAATTAGGACCAGTGAATGAGAGTGACATGAAGGCATGTCATGTGGCTTCTTTATAAAGACAACTTCAGGAGTAATTACTACTGGATAGTGATTGTATAGGCTGTCTGTGATATGGTGAGCTCCCTGACATTGGTAGGGCCTCAAGCACAGACAGTATTGTAATGCTTTGATATGTTTGTAAGAATGCCTGTGGGTGTACAATTCAACTTTTATGTTCACTTTATGCTTCCATTTTATTATTTCTCCTTTCTATTAAGATGCTCTTCTCCTAGGCAAAATGTTCAGTGGCATCTTGGCTTGCTTTCTCAAGTTCCACCCCAACCTGCTCCAATCGCACCATCCAGGCCACTTCCAACATCATGGAGGTCATACAGGGATGCAACCAGGGCCCTGGTAGGGAACTATTCAGGGGAACCAAGGATCGTATTTGGGCATCATAAAAGCAAATAGTAGTTCTAAGTGGTTTTCAAATCGGGAATATTTTTGGTTTCATTTGTTCCTTTTCTGATAATCATGCTGTGTGTGAAATGCTTAGCACCATGACTTGCCTCTTGTAGGTTCTAGGTAAAGGAGAGCTCTTTATTCCTTTCGTTTTCCTTCCCCTGCCCACCATCTGTTTAGTCACAAATCCTGAAGATTCTCAGAATTATAAAGTGGAAAATGTGACAAAATAATTCTACAGAGAAAATCATTAATGAGTTATGTTCCTGGGAACCTTCCCCGAACACTTTTGTCTGAGGGGCAGGAGGGTGCCAGCCCCATGCTCCTATGATGAGTTGTACTCCCCCATCATAACACCTTCACACCATATTGTGATGCATTATCCACTGACCCCTCTGAATTCTCAATAGACTTGAGCTACTGAGAATTTAGCAGGAGGACTAAAGAAGCAGGGACTGGGTCTGTGTTGCCCATCCCTGTGCCCTCAGCATCTCAGGCATGTGTCACGGTAAAAGCTCAGAAAATATTTGATAAATGAGTACAGGAATGAATGAATGCAGTTGCCGACCTGTTGACTGCAGGGCTCTACCTTAGGATGGCCTGCTGAGCCTCCCTGGCCAAGATATTTGTGTATTTGTGTTGTTCTCATGTCAATTCATCAGATATTCATGGATTTTTGAAGAGCCTGTGTCAGCCACTTACCAACAACCTCTCCTTCCTTCTAGCCCCTTCTGGAAGAATTCCACCTTATAGGAAGAAAAATTCACAACAGATCCATCTGACCTCTTACTGGAGATGTCCTAGCCACTGTAGGTTGGTTATAGTAGAAAAAGCACTGTCTCAGCTGTCAAAATACTTGAGTCTGAATCTCGCCAATACTACTTTCCAAAGTATTCCCCCTTGAGCCTCACTTCTCACTAGTAAAATTAAAATAATAACAGATGTGTTGAGAACTATATTAAGTTACTTGTGTAAAGCATCTAGAACCTAGTAGGGATCTGGTAAATGCTAGCTCCCTCCCCTCTTCCTACTGAGTAAAAAGTCAATTAACAAAAGAGTTATCTTGCCAAGACAGAGTTTTCCGTCTCTACCAGAGCTGGGAAGGCCTCAGAGGTTAGAGACCTGTTCCACCACTTTAGAGATGAGGAAGAGACGCAGAGACAAGTGCAGCTAGCCTGACATTGCACCCGTCATTGCCAGGCCAGCAAAACCAGCCCCTACTACCACACCACCACTGCCCAATTAGTCCCTTTAGGTTGCACTTGGAAGGGCCACTTAGGGAAGCTGCACTCTCAGTTTCCTCAGATGGCCCTTTCCATGTTTCCAGGGGCATTTGTCCCATATTAATGCCGGTCTCCCAGGAGAGTTGGCTTGGACTGCCTCCCTCACTCTGTCACCTCCTAATTGACTTCCAGAAGCAAATCCAATGTGCAGGTCCCAGAAGCTGGATCGACCAGATTGTGCTTTCCCTCTGTTAACCCTTTAGCTGACAAAGAAGTTTATAAGCTTCTGTATGTCTAAAGCTGCCTGGGATGGGAAGAGGGATTTGGGAGGTGGCATTGTCAGGGAAAACAGCAGGAGATAGATTCTCCTGGGACACATTGAATAAACAGCATGCAGCAGCAACTGGGCTCAGAAGCATCCATCCTTTCCCAGACACTGCCTGGCATGGGAGTGTGGGTATTTCATGGAATCCTTACCCATCTGGCCCAGTCCTTCCTTTTTCAGATATGAAAGACTGAGGTCTAACAAGAAGAGACTTGCTCAAGGTCACATAAGAAATTAGGAGGGACACAACAGCAGAAGCAGATCCAAGCACAAACCTGCACCTGCCACTCACTTGCTGTGTTAAAATCTACCACTCACTGTGCTTGTGAATTTATCTATTTCTCCTAGGAATTTTGTTGGGTTTTGCTTTGTACCTAGTGAGGCTATGTTATACAGATTCAAATAAGGTATAACTTTCTGGTGATTTTGTAGAGACTCTCTTGATTCCTAATGTTGGACATTAGGATATTAGATATTCTTAATTTTTGCCTTAAAGTCTATTTGATGTTAACACACTGCTTGGAATATCTCCTCTGTCTTTTTAATTTCAATCTTTCTGTGTTCATATGTTTACATATGTCGTTTGAAAAGAGCATTTAGCTGGATTTGTTATTGTTGTTTTTAAAATATAATCTTACCATCCAGGCCTTTAACTGGTGAATTTAGTCTCTTTACATTTATTGTGATTGTTGACATATTTTCATTTATTTCCATCTTCTTATTTTCCTAAAATATTTATTACATATTTTTTATTTTTATAAGTGAATGTATGTAACATATATGTAAGAATGTGTATAACATACATGTAATGTTAATAATTTGAAATATGTGAATCTAACACATGTCTTGTGAACTGGAGCGTTCTTAAGCCATAGAAACCCTCTCTACTTCCCTTCTGTAGGTGGTCCATATACATTTCTAAACAACAGAATGTTTAGTTTTGCTTGATTTTCATCTTTATAGAAATGGTATCATAATGCATGTAGTTTTAGTGATTAATATTTTTGCTCAACCTTTTGTTCTGAAATTCATCCATGTTATTTTATGTAGCTGTGGTTCATTAGTTTTAACTGTTTTATAGTATTCCACGTGTAAGTACTGCATAATTTATTCATCCATTCTCTTACTTGTCATCACTTGGGTGATTTCCAATTTTTTGCTGCTCTGATCATTCTCCTGTATGATGCCTGAGGGCATATACCTTCAAGTAAAATTAACTTGGATTTTCACATATTCAACATTATAAGATAATCTCTATAATGGTTTTCCAGAGTGGGTGTACCCATTTACAACCTACCAGCAGTAAATAAGAATTCCTGTTGTTCTATGTCCTTGCCAACACTTGGCGTTGTTGGACTTTTTCATTTTTTTCCCTATCTAGTAAATGTAAAAGCCTATTTTGTTGTCGTCTTAATTTGTATTTCTATGAGAAAGAGACAGTTGTTTCAAGCAGGAGGGAGCAATCAGCTGTGTAGAATGCTGCTTCCAGCTGTAATGGTTTACTGGGTCACCCTCTCAGAGGGGTCTGCATTTTAGTATGAACAACGCCTTGCCTCAAAGGAATAGATCTTAAACAGTGTATGATCAGCCCTATCACAGGCCAATGAAAGAGAGGCTGGCTGAGAAGAAGAACAGGCTCACAGCACCCCCACATCTAGGGTGATTAACCATCCTGGTTTGCTGGGAACTGAGGGGTTTCCCTGGATGCAAGACTTTTAGTTTTAAAACCAGGAAAACCCTGGGCAAACCAAAACAAGTCGATCACCTACCCACACTGCACACACCCTGCCTGACCCTGTTAGACCTAAAACATTTTATTCCATGTGAGAAGCCTAATCCTCATGTACACACCCCCCAAAGCAGGCCTGGCTTCTATACGGCAGATGGCAGCATACAGGGTACAATCTGAAGCCACTTTCTCACCTGAAAATACTGTCCCAAAGGACCATTCCTCTTCTCAGTATATAAGGTGAGTGAAAGAATTTTATTTCTTACCTTAAAAGAAAAATCTGCATCACATTGTATTTTATGTCAGTGCTTTCCTCAGTAGCTGTTTTTCCAAAAGTCCTTCTTTCCCTAGGCTGGGGAAATGTGATGTCTCAAAAAGATATCTCAAAGATGATACGATACGGGCTCCAGGACCAGTCTGCTGGGAGAATCAGCCACATGTTATAGAGCCATGTTGCATGGACATGAAGTCTGAGCTGTGTCTCCCCCGCAAGACCTGCATATGCCCAGGAGCTCCTGAGGGATGCCTATGTGTAAAAGCAGACTTAATGGGGCTCTTGCTAGAGGCTGAAGTTTCAGGGAATGAAGACAACAGGAACCCCTGTCATTAACTTTTCTCCTTTGCAACAGGTTACAACAGCACCAGCCAACACTTGTGTTAGTGGTTTCTCACCTTGCAGATAAGCCTGGTGTTCCTCATGAGCTGGACTGGTGTTCAGCAGGAGCACACAGGCACAGCTGCACTGGTTGTGAAAACATTCTGTTACTTCCCTCCATTGTAAATAGTATAACATGAAAAGTGGTAAAAAAAAAAAAAAAAAAAAACCTGATTAGTAATATAAATTCTAATATGTGTGGTTTATCTCAGACACTGTACATGCCATATAATTCCAAGACATGTTTTCAGTCTGGGCAGAGCACAAAATGGGAGGGGTAAGGACCGCTGCAGGTGTCCTTTGTTTATTTCAGGACTTGTGAAGTTGCGGTCGGGTTCAAAGACCTTGAGAGGGAAAGGGCCTCAAAGCTGAGCCAAACAGAATCTGTTCTGTAAATGCCCCACCCTGCCCAACAGAAACGGTCCTTCAGGTGGTTTTGGGGAGCCTCGCTTTATTTAGCCATCCATCTCATGGTGAGATTCAGCCCTTCGTATGTGAGGCTGTGGAAAAGGAATCTGCCCAGAATTCCATTAAACCGCCAGAAGAGTGAGTGTCTTGGGAAGTGGCCGGAGGATTCCCTTCTCGGGCCCCTACTTCCCCCATGACTGATCTCCAGACAGAGGAGTCGCCTGTCAGCCTGACTTCCCCTCAGGTTGACTGCTCCCTCCTCCCAGACCAGCCCCCAGCGGGCACCCACCAGACTCCCAGCAGGCAAAGTCCTATGGTGCACTCTCACTATGAGCAACCACCACGCCCTCATCCTTTATTCCCTCTCGTTTCTTTCTCTCTTTGGCTTTTGTCCCACTTATTAACTGGGCTCAAACCAGTCACTGCCATACTGGCCAACAACAACATCTCGTGTGGCCCCCTTATCACACACACTCCCTCAGGAGGGAGGTCAGAGGAAGATGCAGGCTCCAAGCCCAAGGGGCCTTTCTTGCACCTCAGTCTCCTCCTTTCAGAAATAAAGTCACCCCCTGAGACTTCCAGGGGGTCTCCAAACACCCGGTCTGTGTACCTGTGGGGATTGAGGTTTCTCTTTCAATGTAATGAGCTTTTTTTCATTTAAAGGTCTGCCTTTTATGCTGAAATTATGCCCTTACTTCTTTCTGTTGTTGAAATACATTTTTCTAAAGGTAGTGATGATGACAGTAGTCAGTAGCTTAGGTTAGTTTAGGTTAGCTTAGGTTTGTTTTTTTAATGTCCTTGCTTGCCTCAATAAGAGACTAAAAAAATCTACATCAGTCTCCAAATTTTGTTTAAAAATTTTCCACAAAACGCAGAAGTCTGGGCACCATAGATCTTGAAGACTTGGGCAAAAGAGTCCCGATGTGGGCCTCACCTTGCGAAGCCTTCTTCAGGACACCAACTCCATGTCAGGCACTATACAAGGGGGGGTGGGGGGCTCCCCTCAGGTGCAGGCATATCCATCCCCCTGACAGACAGATCCTCACTATGGAGGGCGGTGCACCCCCGTTTCAGACTCTCAGAGTCTGACGCCAGGAGGCCCTGGATTCAGCCAACCAACCCCCTGGTGCCGAATGCAGTTATGTGATCTGCAGCCAGCACCAGTTCTGTGATCTGATTTGGCCAGCACCAACAGCCAGTTTGCTTAGCAGTCACATTTCTCCCTTAAAATGGTTTATAAGTCAGATTCCTGTGAGCATGGTTAGCATGCTGTGCCTCCAAGGCTATACATGTTGACAACTGAGGGCTCTGGGCCTCACACCAGGCCAGCCTCTGCACTGGGGGGGAGCTTGGCAAGGTGAAGGCCCTGAGCCACCAGCCAGCCCTCCCCAGAGACACCGTTGTGTGCTACAGACACCCATTTTCTTTCAAACTGCATCAAAGTTCACTGGGGAATCTGTCTCTAAGGAGGAATTTGGTTGACTGCCCTAAACTAGATGCTATTAGGACTGAAACTGTTTTGAGCTGGTGAATTTGGTTTCCCTCTTTTTTTTTTTTTTTTTTTTTTTGAGGACGATTAGCCCTGAGCTAACATCTACTACCAATCCTCCTCTTTTTGCTGAGGAAGACTGGCCATGAGCTAACATCCGTACCCATCTTCCTCTGCTTTATATGTGGGACTCCTACCACAGCATAGCCTGCCAAGCGGTGCCATGTCTGCACTCGGGATCTGAACCAGCAAACCCCGGGCCGCTGGAGCAGAACTTGCAAACTTAACCGCTGTGCCACTGGGCCGGCCCCTGGGTTCCCTCTTACAGCACTGTTTTCTTCACATGTAGGAGGGGCCACCTACCTCAGATTCACTGAGGCACTTGTTAAAATTCATGTTCCCAGACCCTCCCACAGAATCTCTGGGGTAGGGCCCAGGAATCAGTATTTTAAAAGAATGCTCACAGTGACTTTTTTCTTTTTTAATCACGTTTGAGAACAACTGCCATGGAAATGGAAGATAGAAAATGGGTTTAAATATGGTGGGAAAAAATCTCTTGTCTTTCTCCTTCTAGATCCAAGAGGCCAACTTCTTTCTTATCTTTGAAAACACTTTTGTTGTTTGGTGTCAAGATGGCACCAAAACAGGTTTTCCCCAGAGGATTGTACTCAGAGAGAGTCTGGAATGAACCGGGGTTGTCTTAGTTTGAGTTGCTGTAACAAGATACCATAGACAGGGTGGCTTAGACAACAAACCTTATTTCTCACAGTTGACAAGGCTGGGAAATCCAAGATCAGGGTGCCGGCCTACTCGGTTCCTGGTGAGGATCCTCCTCCTGGTTTCTGGAGAGATGCCTTCTTCTTTTTTTTTGTTTTTAATTGCAGTAACATTGGTTTATAACATTATATAAATTTCAGGTGTATGTCATAATATTTTGATTCCTGTGTAGATTACATCATGTTCACCACCCGAAGACTAATTACAATCCATCATCACACCCATGAGCCTAATCACCCCTTTTGCCCTCCTCCCTCCCCTCTACCCCTCTGGTGACCACCAATCCAATCTCTGTTTCTATGTGATTGTTTGTTGTTGTTTTTACCTTCTATTTATGAGTGAGGTCATATGGTATTTGACTTTCTCCCTCTGACTTATTTCACTTAGCATAATACCCTCAAGATCCATCCACATTGTCACAAATGGCCGGATTTCATTGCTTCTTATGGCTGAGTAGTATTCCATTGTGTATATACACTATATATTCTTTATCCATTGAGGGAGGCCTTTTTGTTGTATCCTCACATGGTGGAGGGAGAGAGAGAGATCATCTCTCTCATGTCTCTTCTTATAAGGGCACTAATCTCATCAAAAGGGCTCCACTCTCATGAGCTAATTACCTCCCAAAGGCCCCCACCTCCTAATACCATCCCATTGAGGGTTAAGGTTTTAACACATGATTTTGGGGGGACACAAACATTCAGTCCTTAGCAAGGGTCTTGCTGGAGAACCATAATGAAGAGCAAAGGGCTCTTGAAATTGAATCCTCGCTGGTCCTGATTTCCTGGGACTGGAAAGAGAGGAAAGAAAGGAGTGGCTTGCTCCATCCATCTGCCCATGGTTTCCTCAGGTGAATGCTGGCATCCTCAGGCCTCTGCTTTACACAAATTCAGCAAGGTGCAAGTACCTACCATGTGACCAGGAGGGCCAGCTGGGGTTATATGAATGATGTCACAAGGAGGAAGGATATGTGATTTGATAGAAACGAGGGTGCTAAAGAATCTCTTAACCTTTCAAGGCTTCACTTATCCGCCTACTCCTTGGCACGCTGAGGCCTCTGGGGACACCATTTCCATAGTATAAAGGCAAAATGGTAGAGTGGAAAAAGAAGTGAAGCTCTGGGTTAAAATCTCAGCTCAAGCCACATGCTAGCAAAATTGCAAAATTAAAGTGATGAAACCCCACCTTAACAGAATTGGGGTGTGCATTAAACAGGGTAACAATTTCCTGGACTGCAGTTGGCTCTAAATCAAGAGGAGCTCAGTAAACGTGTTTACCGAGGCATTGTTCCCAAGGCTTCTCATGAACTCCACAGCCCATCCCCAACCTCAGCTTTCCCACCTCATACTCTCCTTATGTTTTCTCCCCTCTCCCAGGAAGGCTGGTGAAAGTCAAGAAACCATGCTCATTGTGGCCATATTAATTCACCCTCCTTGGCAATCTTTCAGCACTTCTCATACTGATGTCATCAGCCTGTGGCCAGTCTCCTCAGATCTCTAATCCTGCCCTCCATCTTTGACTCATCCTTGACCTGAGTCATAGGACTCATGTCAACCTCACTGAGAAGGTGGAAACTGGACCCTTTCTTTCCTCCCTTCCCTTCTCTCTCCCCTTCTTCATCTGAGCCCTCTTCCTGCTCCTTCTGAGCTATCCACCCCCTGCTCATATTGCCATTGACTCCTTGTCTCTCCCTCACAAATCCATGCAGTGCTCCCCCCAGTCTAAACATTGGCCTCCTAGCACCCGCACCACCCCTCCTTCTCAGCACAAACATCCACGCTATGCTTGCTGCTGTTATCTTTTTCATTGACATACTCCTTTGTTCCTGCTATCGGGCTTTTGTCCCCTTCCTGACACTGAAATTGCTCATGATTGACCTCATCAGTGTCAAATCCAGCGCCCTATTCTCAGTTCTCTTCCAATGTGGTAAGGACGTAAGGGAAAGCAAAGTGGGGAGGGCAGGAGGGAATACATCTTGAGCAGCTGCTGTGTTTCCAGCACTAATCTGGGCACTAGTTCACCTGTAAGAATGGAGGTTGAGGGTTATATTAAAGAGAGCTTGAAATGTGGTGCTAAGGAGTTCATGCTTAATCTGGGAGGCAATTGGAAGCCTGAACTGGGAAGTCATTTGTATCAATGATCAGAGCTGGGTTTTGGAAAACTTAATCTATGGTTGATACTGCAGGGAGTGGAGAAGATAGACACCCATGGTCCCCGCTATCAAGGAGCTCGCAGATAACTTTAAGCTGCATGAAATGAAGAGCTGCACAAGGCATCAAGTAATCAAAAACTCAGTAGATGTTAGGTAGTCTGGGAGGTCAGAGGAATGGGAGGGATTATCAAGACCAGATTGGTCCAGAGAAGCTCCCAGCAGCAGGAGATGGAGCTCAATGAAGGGTAGGAGTTGAGTTGGTGCCAGAAGAAAGGAGAGCATCCCAGTAGCATAAGTAAGACCAGTGAAGGCACAGCGCTGGCCTGTGCTGCTCGCCTCTGTAATGGTTGTAACTCAGCCCCATCTCTTTGCAATACCATGGAGTAGGGTTGGCAAATTTTAAGAGGCCAGGGAGTAAATATTTTAGGCTTTGCAGGCCCTGTGGTCTCTGTCACAATTACTCCACTCGGCCACTGAAGCATGAAAGCAGCCATGGACAATACTTAAATGAGTGGATGTGGCTGTGTTCCAAGAAAATTTTGTTTATGAATGCTGAAATTTGAATTTCATATAATTTTCACATGTCATGAAATAATATTCTTCTTTTGACTTTTTCCAACCAGTTAAAAATGTAAAAACCATCCTTCACTGACAAATCATATGAAAACAGGAGGTGAGCTGATTTGACCTGTGGGTGGTAATTTGTGGCCGCTGCAGTTGATGGCCAAAGTGTGGAACCCGTGGAGTCAGGGGACCTGGGTCCACATCTGCCACCAACCCCCATTCACCAGACGTGCAGCTGAGCAAGAGTTACCTCTGTATGCCTCAATTTCCTCATCTGCAAAGTAGAGATAAAGAGAGCAGCATCCATTTCTCTGGTGGTTGAATCCTCCTCTGAAGGATCCAATGAGTAGGAAGTCTTGAACCCATGAAACTTACCCAGAGGCGCGGAGGAGCAACAAAATGCAGAAAACAAAAGTGTGGTTGGAAAAAACTTGAGACTTGGCGTCATGACACTTGAAGTCTAATGTGAGATCTGCTACATGACCTTATGGAGCCAGTTCCCTCTTCTGTCGAATAGGAATGATTTTACTCACTCTGTAGGGTAGGTGTGAGGAAAACGGCATACTAAATATGATTGCATTCAGGAAAGTTAACAAGGCTCCCTATCACCCACTGCCCAGATCTTGGTTTCTGATACAGATTCCAGACTCACCAGCACCCACAACTGCATGAGCCAATTCCTTAAAATCATTCTCTCTCTCTACATAAACACACACATATACACGCACGCACACACACACCAGACCACACACTCTATTGGTGTCCTGCTGTTTCTCTAGAGAACACTCACCAATGCAGCCTTTAGTCCCAGGCTCCATCCTGTCTTATCCAAATGAAAGTGCAGCCTCTCACCTGGGCCCAGCCTTGCATGTCCACACCACCTCCATCAAGGCTGGACCCTGTCCCATCCTGCTTAGCTCCTTCAGTGACTTACTCTGACTCTCCAAGTGAAAGCCCAGCTCCCTAGAGCATGGCCCACAGAACCATAGAGACTGTGGACTCTGCCCACATCTCATGGCCTCAATCCCTACACTCTGGATACAAGGGTCTTCCCTTGGCCCCTGCAATGTGCCCAGCTCATTCAGACCTCAGGCCTTGTGTCTGCTCTTGTCTCTGCACGAGCCACCCACCCCATACCTTCCTGTGGCTGCCTCGCCCTTTAGGTCACCACATCAGAGAGTCCTTTGAGTGTAAGCCCTAGTATTTTCTTCCACACTCCCCGTGGGTTCCTTCATGCACTTACCTTTGTGATTCTATATTTATTTGCTGGTATATTTGTTTATAATCTGTCTTTTCCACTATACTTTAAGCTTCTCAAGGGCAGGGACCATATCTTTTTTATTCTCCACTATGTCCCCAGAATCTAATACAAAGAAGGGGGCTCATTAACAATTGGGTGGATGACTGCTGGGGCCTGGCAGCAAGTATACAACTCCTTCTTTCACATGTCCCCACCCATAACTGAAGGTGCTGCCTCAACACAGGGCCGGCCTCCATCCTCAACAGGTGACTTTGCTAACAATACACACGCAACCCTTATAAAGCTGAAATCTACACAATTCAGTACCAAAGCAGAGTCAAGTTCAGGAAGCCTAGTTTAATAGGCAAAAGTAATAAAATAGGAACTCCATTCAAAAATACCCAAAACAATCATCCACAGCAATAACTATTAAAAAGTTCCCTGTCTTTGCTTACCTCTTACTCTTGTATCTCACCCCCGACCCCTTCTACCCTCCCCAGCCTCTACCTCCTTTCCACAGCCGGTCCACACAGAGTTCCTGTCTCTATTGTATAGATCAGCTTAGCTTTCCTCTCAGCAATAAAGACTCCTTTTTGTAAGAGGAGAAGATTACATAAAGGATGGTCCAGAAATTACTAGATCCTCTTCGGCTAAGTTGGGAAGTTACGAAAATCTGTCAACACTCCCACATTAAAAATGTTTGTCCTCTCACAGACAACTCACAGCAGACTTCAAATTGATTAATGTGGTCTTCTTGATAATTTCTCGTGAGACACATCAGTCGCATTGCTCAATTTGTCAGTGGAAACTAGAGACTGGCAGCCTGTGTGGCTCACGGTGTCACGGTCTGCTGTCTATGCTGAGAAGCTTTTGGCTGAGGAACAAGAAGTAGAGTGTTTATCTTTCCCACATATTTCAGCTAACTGAGAATCTCTTTGGGCTCAGGGTTTTAGACAGGAAAAGGCTGTGGAGCTACAAGAATGAATTCAGATGTAAACTGGAATACAAGACTTGGCCACATTCCAATTTGCCCATGTAGATAGAATTGAATTCTGGGTCTGATGTTTTAAGCCATGCTATTTTTAATAAATTATCTGCCATTATTAAATGCTGCAGATAATTTTTGAGCTTGATGTATGTGTTTGTTCTTGAAAAACTGTGGTTTCCCTGCCCTGAATGACATTTACCCATTCTTCTTCTGAGCTCATCTGAGCAGAAACAGAAACAAATGTGAAGGCTTGAAATGAGAGAAGGACAGATCTGTCTGTTATTCCCATTTCCACCTTGAGTGGCTTGAACAAGGCAATTATCTTCCTTGTACATTAATTTTTCCATTTAAAACGAGGTTAGCAATATCTGCCTCTTACGCCAAGTCCCAGAGGTAATGAGATGAAGTTAAAACCACTTTTCAGAAACACCTTTCCAATGAAACTAGTACACATAGAAAACGTGGAATTTCTATGTTTTCTACAAGCCTATGGCTGTTTACATCATCCCACACTTGATACTAGATTTCATCAGAAAATTTCATCAAAAAGAAAGGAAAAAATGGCCACTACCCGGCCATTTGTTAGTGGGTGTTGTGCTAAGATTTGCCTTGTGGAGAGGAAATACTTTCAGACCACAGTGACGAAACTGGGCATTCAGCACACGGGCTGTAAGTCTGGACTGGGGGACAGGGATGGTTATTAGTCATAGGCTATTGTGACTAGGATTGTTTTTACTATTTTAAGTGTTTTAAGACCCCAGGACTAGAGGGAGTGTAAAAACCAACCAACACCCACATTTACGGTGCAACATATTTATATTAGGAAATGTTTACTGATATCAATTGGCATCAATTAAAGCAGTTTTAAAACAATATCCCCTCAAAAATAACCATATTTTAAATGCATGACAGAAGATAAAGTACAAGCTCCAGTTTGCCGCATGTATCCAAGGCCTGGGCTCAGCCGTCACAAAGGCTGCAGCAGCCAAGGGAGAAGCTCATCCCACACATGTCCCTGGTCACTCATCCAGCCAGGCGTATCCACTGCAGTGATAGTCAGCTGCCAAGCAGAGCATAACGCTGTAGAGTTAAGAACTAGCTAGAGGAGTTGAGGGGCAGTGAGCTGTATCAGTAAAACATTTATCAGTGCCCACTGATCCTGAGAGAAAACATATCAGAGATAAGATCCATCCTGTTCCCAACAGAGTTGGAATAATCCAAGAAGGTTTGCAAAGTTCATGCTACTTTGGTAAATACCGGGCCAAGGTACATACTGGAAAACGGTATTGTGACATGTAAGGGATTGAGGGGTGAGGTGTGCATGTGCAATGAATTCAAGGACATAAAATGCATGGCGTTTTGTTGCTGGAGTACTGAAATGCCCATAACCTAAAGGAAATACTGATTGGTCCAGGTGCCAGCTGCAGTTTGGCGCCATCTGGTGGCAGTTGTCTGTTCAAACGTCAGTCCCTGTGCTCTATGGCTGGGGGCTTCTAGAACAACCCTGGGGATCCCAGGAATAGCATGATTTGATGTCATCTGCCAGACTGACCAAGAAGAGCAATCATGGAGCATAGTACAGATTTGGGGCCTTCCTTCCTGTCTCCCTGCTTCCTGAGACAGGGTCTCCCTCTCCACCACATCTCTTACCAACCCAAGACAAGAACCTTAACCCACCAAAGGAACTTTGTGGCCACCACTATCTCTAGCCAGCCCACTGGGCTCCACTCTGGAAACCAGTCCTCCTCCTTCATTTCCTCAAAGCCCCACTGACGTGGAGTTGTTGGGTGAGGCGTATTTTTACAGAAGATTTTGGGAGTGATTAGACAAGTCAGGGAATTACAGCATAGGACAGGATTGCACTCTCTTGAATTTTCCCTCAGAGACCACTGTTCCTTGCGCTATATTGAGCAGTCCTCACTACAGGAAATTTCTCATTGTCTGTCCCTTTAGAAGTCACTGCTTCTAACCATGGGGCTCACACTTGCTCTCAATCTCTCTCTGTCTCTCATGCTTAATCTCTCATCTTTCTCTCTCTCTTTCTTGTTACCTGTACACTTGATATTTTTTTTTTACCATAGAGACCAATTTATCATTTTTCACCCCACCCCAAATTAAGCTTCTGGCCTATCTTACCCCAAACACAATAAGGTCCTCAACCGAACCAACCACCGTGGAATTTGTTCTCCTCTCTCAGCAATAGAAAGCTTACAGAAGCTTTGTAATTCAGGGTTTGTCTTTTCTTTAACATATCCTCCAAATAAAAATTTCAGACGGGAGTGCTAGCCAGCTGTCCCCACCCAACCCCACCCTGCCCCTAAGCAGACTGAAGAGAGGAAGGATGTAAAAGAAGGAGCTTAGTTTTTTTCTGCTGGAGCCCAGTGTTTAAATTTCTCTTGTTAGAGTATTTCCAAATTCTACCAGGAGCCATTCCTGGCAACGCATCCTCTTTGGGACCTTTCTCTTTGCCTGAGAGAGCTGACCAAGAAAGAATCTGAAACTAGGGCATCAGGCCCTGGGCCGATCCATAGCATCCATCACAAACCTGCATCATGGGAGTGGATGCTGGGATGAGCCAGTGAATTTACCAGCTGATAATCTTCTGGAAGATGCAAATAACTGAAACGGTCCCCTGATCCTCTTCTTAAGAAATGTGCAGGTCTGGATATCTTTTATTTTTGGTAACTAAGTAAAATAATAAGAGATCTGTACTGCCATAAAGAAAAGATGTATTACAAAGCCACAAAAATTGGATGGTGCAAGTCTGACACCAGAAAGAAGAGATGGATCACGGAAACAGAACAAAAGCCCAGAAACAGAACCAAGGATGTATGAGTGTGGGAGGCAGATGTACAACCTCAAATCAGAGAGGAAAGGATGGAGTACACAATAGAGGGGCTGGGAAAATCTTACGCAGTGGTTGGAGAAACAAAATTGGTGTCTTTTTTCATACTGACCAAAATAAATCACTAATAGATTGAATAGTTACATGCAAATAATCAAATAAATAAACTGGGAGAAAATCTAGGTGAACATTTTCATGCTTTTGGTATGGAAAAGGCCTTTCTGAGTGTAACATGATAGAAGCCATAAAGAGATTCTTACAAATTAGCAAGGATAATATGAACACCCCAGTGTAAAACCAAGTAAATTATACAAGCAGGCAATCACAAAAGAAGAAGTGACAATGACTAAATAACAATTATAAAATTCCAATTTACAATGAATCAAGAATATTAAATGTAAATTAGGGAACCTCATGTAAACTATCATGCTGGCAAAGACTAAAAGACATCCCCAGCACAGCCTGGCAGAGCACAGGGACATCTCATGAACTGCTGCTGGTGGTATAAACTGGCACATATTTTCTGACAAGTGACAATATATACCAAACTCTTAAAAACACTTTAACTTAATTCTAACTAATTAATTCTTGGGAAATAAGAACGAGAGCAAAGACGTATATTTGAAGATGTTAATTATAGTATCAATTACATATCAAAGCATTGTAAATAACTCAAATGTCCAAATTAAAAGACGAACTAAATAATGATGTACCTCCATAAAATGGACTATACTTACAGTCATTCGAAATTTTGTTACAGAAATACAGTTATTGACGTAAAAAGATGATTGTGACAGTGTTAAGTTTGTAAAGTAATCTAAAATATGCTCCTGTATGTACAAATACAAGTGTGTGTGCCTATAGATAGAGGAAGATGGTAATCAATTTTATTAGAATTTATTTCTAGATGATGGGATTATAGGAACTTTTGAGGGTTTTCTTTTAATGCTTGTCTATATTGTCTAATTCACAGTGAATACGTAGTACTAGAAATGAGTAAACCACTGATTAAAAAATGAAGAAGCACGAAATGCTCAGGCCTCCAGGCTCTCTGCCTGCATGACTTGCCTTCAAGTAGATCTGGGCACTCTCTGTGGAGGACGCCATCAAGAGGGCTTCTTGCTGGGGAAGGGGATGGACCAGTTGAGAATTCTATGTCCTCAGAAGCCTGAGATGGTGTCTTGCTATCAAGTATTTCCTTGGTGCCAGTTCTGTGAAGGGAATTAGAGAGAACCATCACTGAGCTCTGCCTCCAAGGATCATATTATCCAATCAAGCAGCCAAAATTAAAAAGGAGCCTGGAGAAGGACGCCACACAGTTCTGCCGTGTGGGGACAGCACGGAGATTGCAGAAAGAATGTGCTTTATTTCCCGTCTTGATCACCCGAGGGAGCTCTGATTACCGCCAGGGGGCAGCACCATTTGGCGGTGGGGATTTAGTAAACCCAATTCTTAGATGAATTAAATAGAGGCGCTTGAGCATCTGCCTTGATTGGTGACCCCGTCCTGAGGGAGGTCGACTTGGGGGCATTTCTGCTCAGAGTTCACGCTGGATGCCGTTGACAGAGGTGTGATCCCGGCCCTTCTCTGAAGAACAGGGAGAAGCGCATGTGACCTCGTCACTATAGCCCAGGGCACAGTGGGTGACGAACCAGGGAGAGGCACAGAGGGCTTCCTTACCCCCGACCTTCTCAAACAAACACAGACGTCTTCCTTTGGGAGCTGCCCTCTCCCTCTCTTTCTTGAAACACTGGGGTCTACACCTACTGCCTCCGCTTCCTCACTCCACGTCTGTCAACCCACGTGCTCTAGCCTCTGACCACCCCACTAAAATTCAATCTGCTCCCGACCTCCAATTTCCAAAACCACAGAGCAAGTTCCGGTCCTCATCCTCCCTCCCCCCGGCCAGGCTCCACTGGCCCCTGGACTCTCCCTCCCTCCTGCCCCCATGCCTGGCTGTCCTTCCTCCTTCCCACCCTGGGCTGGTCCCCCCTGTCAGTCTTCACCCTCTCTCTCAGGACCATCCTGCATCCACACATCTTCTCCTGGTTTGGGAAACCCAAGGGTTTCAAATCTAATCTCCAGCCCAGGCCTTTTGTCCCAGCTCCAGCCAGGTCCAGCCCTCCAACTGCCTGCCTTCAAGGTCGGCATGTCCAAAAGTCAACTTACCAACTTCCACCAACAAGCCTGCTCCTCCTCCCTGGTCCCTATACCCATGATAGTCAGCCTCACTCTCCCTGATCCACACAGGCCAGCAACCCAGGTAAATTGCCCATCAGCAGCTAAGTCCACCAGCTCTTCCTCCCTCACTGCACCCCTTGAGGCCTTCCCCTCCTCCCCATCCATCCCTGCCTCTGCATCCCTGGCTCAGGTCATCGTCACTTCCTGCCTGGATCCCTGCACAGCATCCTAAAGGCTCGCTGCCTCCAGCCGTCCCTGCCCCGATCCATGCCCCGCTTTGGCCAGAGCACAAGTATCTAATCATGTCAGTCCCCTGTTTAAAACATTTCATGGTTTCCATCAACTTCAGACTAAATTACGAACTCTGCAGGCTGTCATAAAATGCCCTTCCTGATTTGGCCTCTGTCTACCTTTCCAGCCAAGCCTCCTGATTTTTCCTCACAGAGCCATGTTTGGTCCAGGTGGCACCACAGCATCATCCTCCCTCAATGCCTGGCACATCCGTGCCAGCATCCTCCCACAATGCCTTTGAACTTGCTGTTTTCCCTACCAGTAGTGCCCACCTCGCCATTCTCAGCCTGCCCACCTCCTGCTAGTGTATCAGGGCCTGGCCAAGCAGCACCTCCTCCAGGAAGCCTCCCTGATCAGCTTGGTCAATGGCTCCCTTCTGTGTTCCCATTACTCTCCATGCACATAGTAATAAAACATCCATTGTATTCAAGGTAATTGTATACATTCATACACTTTTTATATTTTATATATATATTTATAAAGGCACCTGACACCCCTCCTCAAAGTCTCCACTCCCCTTGAAGAGGTAGCTACTGTCCATCGCTTCCCATGTCACACTCCTCGGCACTTCTCTCCCCTCCACCCCCACTGACTGAGCTCCTAGAAAGAGACCAAAGGCCGAGACTCTCCTCTGTGTCCCCAGCCCCACACACAGGGCCAGGTATACCATAGGCACAGAATAAATCCTTGCTGAATGTGTTAGTTAGTGGGTCGCAGCCCCACCTCCACGAGGACTGCAGGGGCTTTGGGATTTGGCTCTAACGTCTGGAAGTAAAACCAAGTGGAAGTGAACCAAGCGAACTGAGAAATATATGGCTTGTGCTTTCTTTTACCACAAAAAAACACACATTTATCTTCAAAAAAGACAGTTTTGTGCAGGAAGTAAAAAGTCAAGCAGGTATCCAGCACCTTGCTCTTAGAAGTGACAGCCTGAGGGTCGCTTGCGGAAGGGCAGGAGGACGAGGCCACTCAGCACATGTCAAAGGAGGGAAGGCCGAGAAGATGCAAAGAGGGCTCTGAGGAGGGGCGTGCTCCCCATTTTCTCGGTTTGCAGGACCATCCCAAGAGGCGGGTTCAGCTTGTGACCTAGGATGGAGTAGTGAAAGCTACAGGGCCAGAGGTTTGCACTCAGTTTAAGGAGGAGCCCCACCAGTCGCAGCTGCCAGCAGGAGGCTCGATGACGACTCTCAGCCCCGATGCACAGGAGGATCACCTGAGGAGCTGCTAAAACTCTGATGCCCAGGCTGCGCTGAGGCCAGTGAAGCTCTAGGGTTGGATCACCACACAGTGGAATTCCAAGTGATTCCAAAGTGCGGCCAAGATCCAGAGTTGTGTGCTTCCAACTTGAACTTGCACATGAGTCACCAAGTAGTCTTGCTAAAATGAACACTCTGATTTGGTCCGTCTGGGGTGCGGCCTGAAAGTCTGCACATTGAACAAGCTCCAGGGCATCACTGGTGGAGCATGGCTTTATAGCTAGTGAGCAGCAGGTCACAGGGGTATTTGAGAAGATGCTAGATGGTCACACCATATGGATATTGCAGAGAGGGCTCCTGTACTGGAAGCGGGTTGGGAGGACATCAATGCTCTTCAGCGTTTCTGTAACAGCTGGAATCTTCCACCACCACCAACCCCAAACCCAGAGTCTTGCCCTCCTGGCCTCCTTCCTCACCCCAAGGCACCTCGAGTCTCCTGGAAGTTCATTAGAAACACCCTAGATACGATTTAATAACCCTCTCTATCTTGATTTCAAATGCTGAGGATTATTGCAGAAACTGGAACTGTTGACACTTGAATCATGAGGTGACTCCAGCTAGTGAGACATCAGTAAACATGGATTAGTGAGAATTAAGGCATTAAGGCCAGGGCGATCTGCAGGATTGGGGTTACACAGTCTGGACTCAGCCAGTTTATCCTGTGCAATGTGCCAAGCCCGACTCGCTGCTTAGAGGTGTGAACTGGGGGAAACAGAGACATGAAGGGGTTGCGTGCCCTCCTTCTGAAAGCACTGAGAAGTCCGTGGGCAGGATTTAATGATCCGAAATGATGCGGGGTTGGTGAGCCGAGGAGTGGAAAGAAAGATTTCTTGGACTCTCAAGATCTGGCAGTAGTGCTCTTTTATTTAGAGATTAGTGTGGAATAGCATGGGGACAGGGCCCATGGGCAGTCAGAGCTTCTGCTGCCGCCACTTCTGCTGCCCCCGCTGGCATGGGGACAGGGCCCATGGGCAGGCAGAGCAGCTGCTGCTGCCCCCGCTGGCATGGGGACAGGACCCATGGGCAGTCAGAGCTGGTGCGTGGGGACGGGACCCACGGGCAGGAGCAGCCACTGCTGCTGCCCTGAGTTGAGGGTCAGGGCTAATTTTATAAGGCATGGGTATGTGAGTTATCTCTTTACGAAGACAAAGGAAAGAACATGAAAAAAAGTTAAAATAGTATCAGTGCAGGTGGGGTCTGGTCATTGGGTGATCCCATGACTTTTAGACAAGAATCAAATCGGATTAAGTAAAGGTCAGAAGCCACCACCCTAAATCAGTTACATGAGATTGCCAGACAGCAACCAACTTAAGTTCTTGCCTTTCCCATTAAGAGTTTCTAGGGATAAGGTCATCTCTCTTCTTCTTCCTGGTACAGAGAGGGAGGCACCTTTTACAGATAGAGATTTACCTTACAAATGTAAATGTGTCCCAACAAGGGCAAGTTCCATTCCCCAGAGCCTCCTTCCCTGTCCCAGTTTATCAAAAGCAATCAGCCCAAAACAATCCCGATGCCAAAGAGTCATCCCTTGGGGTGGCCAATTTCAGGTCCCTACAAACTCATCCCCCCCCTTCCTTCACAAATGCAAATGTCTCTCAAAAGGGCAAGCAAAATTCCAGTCCTCGGAGCCTGCTTCTCATCTGTAGTTTTAAAAGTAACCAGCCTAAAATCCTCATCATAAACCAATGCGCCTAACTCACCAAGTCGGGACAAGCGGTCCCTGCTGTCGCAGGGCTCCTGTTTCTCTCTCTGGTTCACTTCTCCTGCATCCTCGACCACTGATCTCTGCTCCCAGGGCAGCTGTTAATTCTGAGAGCTGATAAAATTCTGCCTAGCAGGAACCTAGGGAATATCAGATTTGAGAGCCGGAAAAAAGCGTGGAGGCACACAAAATAAGATTACACTAGGTTCGTCGACCAGCTCTCTAAAATGATGATTTTGGCACAAAATAAAAAAACAAAGTTATCTCCAACTAACTGCAAGGATATGGTAAAAATTTCTCCAAAATGTGCCAAGGTGGAAGAAACATATTTATATTCATGTTTTGTAGTGCTGGAATTTCATTCATTTGACCTACATTCATTGAGAATTTTTGGCAACCCAGACAGTGTTTGGATTGACCATTTGCAATTTCAGTGTTAGAGGGGGTTATCTGACCAAGATTTAGGAGGATACACTTAACCTTTGATCCCATCCAAGGATCAAACCCACAGGATTTTTCATTCATTTGTTTTATTATTTTGGCCAGGGAGGTTGTTGAAGAGTGTCTGGAGGGAGCAGAAGGTGCAAATCGGGAGACCTAGGAGCCCAGCCCTGCTAAAATGTTCTTAGGCGTTTTTTAATTAAATTAGTTTTATTGTGACAAAATGTACATAACGTAGGGTTGGTCTGGTGGCATTGCAGTTAAGTTCACACACTCCACTTCAGTGGCCCAGGGTTCGCAGGTTCAGATCCCGGACATGGACCTACGCACTGTTCATCAAGCCATGCTGTGGTAGCGTCCTATACGCAAAATAAAGGAACACTGGCACAGATGTTAGCTCAGCAACAGTCTTCCTCAAGCAAAAAGAGAAAGATTGGCAACAGATGTCAGCTCAGGGCCAATCTTCCTCACCAAAAAAAAAATGCATATATATATATATATATATACACATAACATAAAATTTACCATTTTATGTTCACAATGTTGTACCACCATCACCACTATTCACTTCCAGAATTTTTTCATCCTAGATTCTGTACCTATTAAATAATAACTCCTGTCCCCTCCCCACAGCCCCTGGTAACCTCTAATCTGCTTTCTGTCTCTATGAATTTGCCTATTCTAGATAGTTCATATGAGTGGAACCATACAATATTTGTCCTTTTGTGTCTGGCTTAATCACTTTGTGTAATGTTTGCAAAGTTCATGCATGTTGTAGTATGCGTCAGAGCTTCATTCTTTTTTAAGCCTGAATAATATTCCATTGTATGTATTTACAACATCATATTTCATTTATCCTTTTATCTGTTGAGGGACATTTGGGTTGTTTTCACCTTGTGGCTGGTGTGAATAGTGCTGCTGTGAATGTGGGTGTGCAAGGCTCTGTTTGACTCCCTGCCTTCAGTTCTTCTGGGGGTATATGTAGAAGTGGAATTGCTGGGTCGTATTCCTGCCTTATTCTTAATTATCCCTCTTAGAGCGTGGGCAAGCTAATGCTCTACCTGACTATAACAATTTTTAGCTGAAAACAACTCCATACTTTTTGTTCTTTTCAAATGAATAACAAAATTACTTTTTCTCCTTTTAAAAAAAAAGGCTGATAATAGCGTTTTCCTAATGATCTGATCTGTGATTTTCCAAAGGGCGCTTTGTTTTAAAGTGCAGATTTATTCTTTTTATGCAGGAATGGTGAGGCCAACAGATAAGGAAAAGATTGCCATTGAAAAGATAAAAGATCGTTTATTACTCCCGGTTGCCAAGAGGAAAGGTCACGCCCCGCCCTGCCGCGTGGCCACGGGCAGAGAGCCGGAAACTGCAGGAAACCTGTATGGTGTTTTCAGGGAAAGAATGGGCGAGGCAGGGTAAACAGGCTTAGGACTGGCTAATTTGAATCATTTCAGTGGGATCCCAGTGTAGGGGCTGCCCCCAGGTGTCTGAGGTGGCCCCTGGGTGACTAGGGCGGGCGGAGGATAGAATCCCGCAGTGTCAGAGCCCAAGAAAGCAGGCCGGCTTGGCATTGCATCAGTCATTTTCCATATGAAAGGCACACTAGCAGGAGCTACCTCTAAGAATTAGCTAGCCCTGGGCAGGGCAATCCTTCCCAGATCAGCAAGGCCTCAGATGTCAAAGCGTCAGAAATACGGTTAATACACACTTGAATGAAGTCATAAAATCTCAGACAACAATGGAGTCCCCATCTGCCTGCAGACCTTGAGTCTGAAACAGTGGTTCTCACCACTAGCAGTATACCAGAATAACTCGGGGTATTTTCTAAAATAATGGTTTCCTGCTCCCATACTCAGGCCAACTGAATAAGCATCTCAGAGCACCGATCATTTTAAAGCCCGCTCCCCACCCCAGGGGTGACTCTCACGTGATTCTGAGAGTGAGAACCCTTGGTCACGGACAGTGTTTCTCAAAGTCTGACCTGGGGCCAGCAGCAGCAACATCCCCTGGAATTTGTGATAAATGCAGATTCTCAGGCCCACCTCAGACCTGCTGAGTTGGAAACTCTGGGTGGGGCCCTGCCCTGCGTGTTGGTGCGAGCCCTCTGGAGATGTGGAAGCTGCCTCCAGTTTGAGGACCCCTGCTCCAGGGTGAGAGGCGGTATCCTCCATCACCTCCCTGACTGGGACGTGGACGCTCCGCGCTCTGAGGCAGCGGCCCCCCACAGCTCAGTTAATATGTTTTGATCACCAACCAAGTATTTGTCTGCATAATGTGGGGGTGGGGAGGCGGGGAGGAGAAGTAGGCACAGCCTGGAGGTCCTCGGGGTCTCCCTGCCCCCAGAGTCTCCAAATGCTTTGATTACAAGTGGTGTCTGTACAGCAATCGGAAAGAGGGGCTGAGACCAGGTAGGAAACCCAGGATGCGGTCCCTGCCTTGGTGGCTGGAGAACCCAGAGGAGGTGACACTCGAGGGGGACCTTGAACGCCTGGTGAGACTGGAGCAGCCCTCAGCACCCTGCTTTGCTGACTCAGGGGTTCATTACTTAAGAACTCTCCAAGTGTTTTCAAGTGGCACATTTTACTATTGTCGAAGAAAATAATCCATAACCAATCTATAAATGAAAATTTGGGTGAGTTTATTCTGAGCTTAAATCTTAGGATTATAACCCGGGAGAGTCTTTCCACAAAGGAACAGAGCACTCCAAAGAAGTGGGGGTACACAGGGTGGTTATATACCCTCAAAGAGGGTGTTTCACATATGATTGAAATGTCCCTCCCACAATAGTCACAAGATTGCCCTGTAGGCACAGCACTTGACGGACACAGCAGGTAGTGGGTCTGCTATCTTGGTGGGCGTAGCAGGAGGCACGTCTATTGTCTCGAGCTGGGCGGTCACAGGTGAGTACAGCAATCAGTTTCTAGCCTAAGGAAAGATGCTTAATCCTTAAGGAGACACCAACTTTGGGAGGGGGAGGGAAGTTGCACCTTTATCTCAAGGGCCTTTCCTCTTGCCATAGGGAATCTCTAAAGCAGATATACAATGCATGCTCATCGGCCTCAGTCAGGCCCTTTTGGAAAGACAAGGTCAGGTCAGGCCGAATTAGGTTTTCACAAAATGGCTTCCTCATATACTCCAATATATCCTATTACTTGCCATTTTTATTTGTCACTATCCAGGGGAGGCTGAATAAGTGGTAACACTGTGGGGCTTTGCACAGAAGTGATTGAAAACAGACTATTGATAAAGGAGAAATTGAGTGAAGAGTGGGTTTTCCGTTTTGAAAAAAAATCCTTGCAGACAATAAGCATAAACGGAGTGGAAGAAAATATCCCTGGGTGACTTTCTTTCAGTGATGAGAAGCTGGCCCTGGGGTCCCTGTTCAGCCTTCTAATCCCAGCTCCCCATTTCACCAGCTGTGAATTCAGGGAAGTTAATGAAATTTGAAACTTTGGTTTCCTCATCTACAAAATGGGATTATGATAGTACCTACCTAATCATTTGTCTTGAGGATTAAATAAGATTCTGCCCAGAAAGTGCTTGCCATTTTGCTTTTCACTCAATAAAACTACTATTTCTGCTATTAATACTATCGTTAATTATTATCAGCACAGTGACCTAGAGCAACCCTTCCAAAATGTTAGCTGTTATTATTATTATCACTATGAGGAACGCTGTGCCTCTCCATTAAACTCACATGGAGGGAAAGGCCAAAACTTGCCAGACGTGCCAAGAACTCCCTGAGAAAAATATTCTTTCTCAAAATTCAAAATCTTATTTGAATGTTTTGTTTAGAAGGAGTCTTGCCTTAAACAGAATAGAATAAGTTATGCTGTTGCAACAACCCTAAAAATCCCTGTGGTTTCACACTGAAAGGTTTATTTCTTGCTTATGTCCCAGTCAGACTCAAGTCAGTTGGTCTCTGTCGTCATGAAGGCTCAGAAACCCAGGCAGCCTCCATCTGGAGACATATTTTTAAGATCCAGATTTAGAAGTGGCTTACATTTTGTGGCTTTCACCCTCTGATCCCAGTGCTAGGATAAGTCTTATCTCTCTCCTCCCGGCTAATTATTCTTATCTCTGTGAATCCATTTGTTAAATAGCATGAATTAGGGCTTGCCAACCATCGTGGTGGTTCTCATCTGTATGTGCTAGTTGGTCTACATCCCTGCACCTAAGTTGAGCCTATGTGTAATCTGATAGGTATAAACCGATTGGCACAATCACCTCCTTCATTCTAGAGCATCTATTTCCATTAAGGCAGCCTAAGTTTGCATTATTTTCTTCGGAGGGGTAAGTAAGTGATATTGACTTTAACATCAATTAAAACTGACATAGAGCTACAACAGATTCAGATCCCTCTCATCAATGTTTATTCTTCTCTTTTCAATCTGAACAGGAATCTCCATTATGGGAAAAGTCCACAAGAACAACCTAAGTTGAAGAGATTTGCTTTCTCTAGTTTACCCATGAATATCACCCACCCACCCTATGCGGGTGGCAAGCCTCCTGTTGTGTGCCTTATCACTCAAGCTTATCAATGACTGAGGAAGGTAGCTGGTGAGGCGTCACCATCCCTGTTATTGCTTAGACGACCCCTCCCATCCACTTCCTTGCAGGTACCACATCTGCGTGACCGTGCTGATCTACTTCCTCCCCTTGCTGGTGATCGGCTACGCGTACACCGTGGTGGGAATCACGCTGTGGGCCAGCGAGATCCCCGGGGACTCCTCTGACCGCTACCACGAGCAAGTCTCTGCCAAGCGCAAGGTGAGCAAGGGGCAGGTGGCCCCTAACCCACCTTGGCACAGGTGACAGGCTGCAAGCACAAGAGCCCAGAGCCTGAGGAGGCCCAGAGGCAGCAGGCACGAAACATCCCTGGGTCTGGGGACCAGTGGAGGGGACGGCAGGGGAGGAGGGGTGGGAGGTGGGGGAAGGAAAAGATCTTTCTTCTGTGTATCTGTATCCTAGGCCTGTCTGTACAGGCCTGAGCCACCCCACTGGCGCCTCAGGAGTAATTGCAACTGTCAAGCCATCCAAACACACACGCACACACGTATTTAACTACAAAAGCACTGAAGAGTTATGCAGTCCTCTTTTTATTATTTATTTGAAGTTTGACAAAATAATACGTTTGTGTGGTTCAAACATCAAAAAGTATTAAAAGGAACGAAATTTTAGTGATGGAGAACAGATCGGAGTTGTCAAAGGTCTGTCCTGGGAGGAAGGTTTGCCTATAAAGGGACAGCATGAGTGTGTTTCTTTGTGGTGATGGGGCAGTTCTGGCCCCTGATTGTCATGGTGTTTTCTCTTATCTGTACAGGTGATAAAGTTTCATGGGACTATACACCAAAAAAGTGAATGTGTGTAAGAACTGGCAAAATCCAGATAAGGTCTATAGTCTAGTTAATAGCTCTGTGCTAGTGTCGGTTTCCTGCTTTTGATCATGTGGGTTAGTTTTGTAAGATGCCGTCTTTGAAAGAAGCTGGGAGAAGGGTACCTGGGATCTCTCTGTACTACTTTTCAACTTCCTGGGAGTCCTAAATTGTGTCAAAATTAAAAGTCAAAAAAATATCTTGAGTCCTACCACGAAAAGGCTCTCTCCTTTCTATGTCCTCCATCTACCCAGTTCCGAAATGCACACAACACTCATATACACACGCACACACTCACACTACGGTAACCACTGGTTTTTGTTTCTTCTTAATCCTTCCAGATATTGTAATGCATTTGTAAGCCCAATAAATATAAATTCTTTTTTCTCTTCTTCTTTTTCACAGAGATAATAAATGCACACTATCCTTCCCTCACTTTCTTTGCTTGATATTCTCAAGATGTTTGAAAATCAGTATAAAGATCTTTCTCATTCTTTTTTTTTTCTTTTGGTGCCTCTTTGCATAGTGTTTCGTTGTGTGGATGCTAGGTAGTTTTTCTCTGAAGATTTTTTGGGTATAAAAAGGAAGGGGTTACATCACCCTGTGTTCATGAAACCTTCTTTGAAATCCCTTTCAGCATCTGGAGCTCCCTCGCTGCAGCTGCCTGAGTCCCGTCCCTCCTCCCTCCCTCCTGCTGAGTCTGCAAGTGCCCACCTGGCTCCTTGCCGATCCTGCCCTGCCCTCCCTCCCCTTCCTGGGTCTTTCCTTCCTGTACGCCCATTCTCCTTTGCTCATTAATCTGGTCCCTCTTAGCCTCTCCAGCCACTGCCCAGAGGGACAAGATCACCCCGTGGTGCTCAGACATGAGTGTGTATTACAATCCTCAAAGGGCTTGTCAAACAGAATTCTGAGCCCCACTCTTAGAGTTTCTGATTCAGTAAGTCTAGGGTGGGGCCCAAGAATTTGCATTTCTGACAAGTTCCCAAGTGATGGTGATGATGCTGGTCCTGTGGCCACACTCTGAGAACCAGTGACATAACCAAAGTCCTTTGGTACCGTATATAAATGGTCTTTCCTCTGCCTTAAAGAGGGTTATTATAAATACTTCCCACCCTATGTTGCACTGTGCACAGTGAGGGGGCGGGAGAAGAGAGAAAGTAGCCATGAATCAAGGAGGATGTGCTGGTGGTCTCACCTGTCTCGCTCTCTCGCCAGGTGGTCAAGATGATGATCGTTGTGGTATGCACTTTCGCCGTCTGCTGGCTGCCCTTCCACATCTTCTTCCTCCTGCCCTACATCAACCCTGATCTCTACGTGAAGAAGTTTATTCAGCAGGTCTACCTGGCCATCATGTGGCTGGCCATGAGCTCCACCATGTACAACCCCATCATCTACTGCTGCCTCAATGACAGGTGAGGACCACGGCCCCCATACTCTCTCCAGGGGCCACAAGATCTTCTGTCTATATAACCGCAAAGCAGCCAACCTAAATGAGCAAAGCCGGCTGGGAGATAAGAAAGCGTGGTGGGACTGCAGAAAACTAATCACCACACTACTCAGTCCTGCTGATGATCGCCATGCAGGAATACGAGCCCCCAGAGGGCATACATCTTTTTCTTTTCCAAGAGGAACCAGAAATCCATATTTTTGCATGAGATCTTCTGGCTTTTGAACACTGGCAACTAAGTCAGTGGGGGTAGGGGTGCAGATAAGAAAAAACCCTCTGTGATTGATGCATATAACAGGTCTGCAAGCCCAAACCAGTTCATGATCTATGAGTTTGCTCACTCTGCGCTATGGATCCAGAGAGGGCTTTGTGTCGAGAGAGAGAGAGAGAGGTGGCCCTGGAATACCATACCCCACAGGGCATCTTTCCCTTCTCTGGTCTCTCACTGTCCTCTTCCCATCATACAATCTGGGCCCCTTTACCCAGTTTCTTCCAGCAGTTCCAGCAAGACAGAGTAAGCAAAGAGGAGTTAAGGTCTCAAAGGCCTGATTCTGTCCTTACTTGGTCCCACGGGTCAGGAAAGCCATCCCCGAAGCAGAAGCCAACCTCGGACAAGTAAGAGAAGGGAGAGCCCATCAGGAATGGGGGTCAGCAATAGGGAATTCACAGCAGTGTACAGAGTCCCCAAGAGGGAGCTGAGATGCCATGATGGCAGCTCAATCCATCATCCGGGGCACACTCCAGCCTCCATGTGGAAAAGGAGGTGGGAGAGGAAGGAGGAGGGATAAGATGCCTGTCATCGTCTTTATAGCCATCGGTCATCAGCCTAAGAAGTGCCTTCTGTGAATGAGACACTCGAGTGCTATGAATTTGGAGGCAGACATTCTCATAAACTTGTCCAAATGCTCTCTGTTCGTCCAGCTCACAGATTCATCTTTCATCTGACAGCCTGGCAACCCGCCTAAACATTTTTATGTTATATCTCCCAGTTTGTCTTAAAGTAAAGGCTGATTCTCCAAGTTTAGCAAACAGGGAAACTGAGGCACACTGACAGGACATGATGGGTAGAAAGTCATCCTCAGTCGTTGGGCTACTTGAGGGAAAGGACTGAGTCTTGATGTGTATTTTCACTGCCCGGTGACAAGCACAGTTCTGTGCACAGAGTAAACACTTGGTGGCTGTTTTTGTTGATATTGAATGGGCCCAAAGTTGGCTGACCCTGAGCCTGTGGGAGCAGCATAGTTGGCGGCTGCCCTCAGTAAAGATGCGTTTCACGTGAACCTGGGTTCTAGTCTTGGATTTGACCTTGATGATTGACCTTTAAATCTTTGTAGCCTTAGCTGTCAATTAGTTTAAAAAATACTCACACAGAGTCACATTTGGGTGTGTCCGGGTATTCAAGAGCTGATGCAATGGTGGAAAGGCTCCCTGAAAGCAGGCCATCCCCAAGGGTCACCTCTCCATCTGCTCTCTCTCCAGGTTCCGGCTCGGCTTCAAGCATGCCTTCCGGTGCTGCCCCTTCATCAGTGCCGGGGACTATGAGGGGCTTGAAATGAAATCCACCAGGTACCTCCAGACCCAGGGCAGCGTATATAAAGTCAGCCGCCTGGAGACCACCATCTCCACAGTGGTGGGGGCCCATGAGGAGGAGGTGGAGGACGGCCCCAAGGCCACGCCCTTGTCCATGGACCTGGCCTCCAATGGCTCCTCTCGCAGCGACTCCAAGACCATGCCAGAGAGCTTCAGCTTCTACTCCAACATGCTCTCTTAGACCATGGGGGCCTTCAGTAGGTGTAGCCACCACCATCTTTGTCTTGCTTCACTTCACGCATAGATAATTCTTTGATCTGGAGACCATCAGAAACACCTTAACATTGGGGCTTGTGAAAAGGGTCAGAATGGGTTAGGGAAAACATCCCACCCTAGAGTCAAAAAACCTAGATTCTTCCATGTCTTTGCCACTCCCAGGCTGTGTGACCCAAGGCACATCATTGAACTTCTCTGAGCCTGTAAAATGGGAATGTTGGACTAGATTTTTTCTATAATCTATTCTAGGATTCTAGAATTAACTTGGGTGGCAGGTGGGCACTCATTTCAGGACGAAACCTGTAGTGCAGCAAGAGACCAACTGATCTATTCGATTGGAGCTCCGGTCTTACTTCAATAAAGTCATTCTCAGTCTTGCTCAGATTACCCTCCTTTAGTTGGTGGCTCATATCACATCAGCCTTTAGTTGATGGGGTGAACAAAGAAGGAACCACATAAAATCTGAATGAAAGATTTAACCCCGTCTTCTAAGCAGCCATGAGAAGAAGGCATACTTCTGCCCCCTTTTGACATGTCTATATTTCAGTGCGTTTAAACCTCATGGGATTGAAAGCCTCAGGTTCATCTGCGTCATGTCCCCAGTGACTGTCCTGAGCAACCGATACAGGTGGAATATGTCCACTGATACCAGCTAGTGTCGGTTAGGGACCAAGGGTCAGGAGACCTGTGCCATACTTAATCTGTCTGAGCCGCTCTTTCCTTATTTGTAAAACTATGGAGCTGAACGACATCATCTAGACATGCCCTCAAGTTTTAACATTCAGTGGTGCAATGATTCTATGGGTTTTGTATTTGTTTCACCAAAATCTGGTCGTCTCACAAAGAATAGAAGCCGCAAGTCTAGTGACTTCACACCCAGCTCCTGGAGATACAGCAACTGCTGAAACCACGTGTCGATATCCATATCAGACATTCTCCTATTTATGCTAAAACCAGGAGTACTTTCCTTCTCCTGGAAGGTTTTGGCCTTTGACAGAGCAGACGACTTTGTGTCAAAGCCTGCATATCTCCATCAGGCTTTAGCAGGCCAAGTCCCACAGTTGGAGAATGCCATCAGGGGGACAAACATGTGGGCTCCCCACTCTGGCCTTTTGGCTATCTTAGGACAAGGGCACTAACCCAGAGTCTTAGCTTTACACTAACAGAAGGCGTGTGCTCAGAGGCCCATTGCGTGAGGAGGTTGTACCCCGCAGCTGTTCTCGTGTGAAGAGGCCACCGTGCATCTCCCTTCAGACTCTCTGACTCTCCCTTTCCTGTCCCCATGGCAAGAAAGTGTCTAAGAAGAAATTGTCAAGGAGTTGTGGACATCCTCTCTATGGAAGAGGTTAGAGTTGAATGAATTCAACAAGGACTATTGAGGACCTAACAAGGACACCTGCTCTGGACTTGGCCCTGAGCTGGGAACACACAGCTCCTTCCACTCTTGAGGAGCTCACTGGCCTGGCTGTTGCTAGCGGGGCCAGGCTGCCCAGCAGGCGTGGAGGCAGCTGAGAAGCTGATTCTCCACAGGATTCTAAAGACCCACACTCAACATGGGTAATCAGGCCAAACTCTAGGACCTTCAGAGAGCCTTTTGGATGAGAGTTCCCTGTGATAATACCAAATGGAGACGCCAGTCAGTCCAGGGGAACTAAAGGGATGTGGCTGAACAGCATCTGCAGTGCACATAATAAGAGGGAATATGGGATGCTCCTCGGCAGTTTCAAATCTGATAGAACATCCCCTCTGAGAGAGCCCGGCAAGACTTCCTCTGACCCATTCTCCAACATCCATTTGACTTATGAAAACGTTGTCAGCTCCCATGTGTGAGAAACACCATGATTTGCACTGTGCATGGGTCTCATTATCATAGAAATGTGTCACCCTGTGTTTATCTCCAAATGTTTTTTCCTTGACGTGCTATTCCTTAGTAACAGGATGTAAGACATCATGGGGCCATCTTTGTTATATTAGTTCCAAACTGTGGGATCCAGTTGCTGTCAATGTGTTATGTGTATTGTGCCAATCTCTCCTCCTCCTCATTCTCTCACAGAGAGGAGCTGATGTATATCATGGACTCACAGTAGGACCATAGCAATTGGGGTGTGGGGAGGGGAAACCTTTATGAAAGGAACTAATGGGCAGGAGCTTGTCCTCCTCACCCCCACCAGCATGCAAAGACATGCTGGAATGTCCTTCCTCTTGGAAGGACTGAGTGGAATCCTGGGAAAATGGGACTCGGGAGCTGACCTCATTGACCTGACTTTCAGGAAGAATCATGTAAGTGGAGAGGGGTCATTCCTGAGGTTTCTATGTTTTCCAGCCTGGGATCCTGGAAAGAACTTCCAAGCAGAAATAAAGTATGTATTTGACTATCTCATGCCTTGGTCTCATCTCCAGGGAACCTAAGCCCCCTACAAGAGGCTGAGTGGGGTGGTACTACAAACCTTAATAACTGGCATAGCTAGAAGGATGGAGCCCAACACCCAACAAACTCCTAACTCCATGACAAAATGGGTTGGCAAGATGTGGGAACTATTTCCAGGTGGGGATCTGGGATTGTGTGAAGTGACCAATGATGTCACCTGTGAGTAGAGAGCTGTGTCAGTTCAGGTCCTCCCAGAAGCAGACACCAAGAAAGAGTTAGAAGTGCAAGAGGTTTGTTGCGGGAACTCCTGGGAAAGACAAAGGAGAGAGGAAGCTGGAGTCAGCAAGGGAAGCCAGGAGAGCACTGTGCCGATCCGACCCCTGTGAAGACAGGGGAGGGGAGAACTGGGTGGGAAGAGCCTCCGACTGCAGCTCTGAGAAAGGCGCGGCAGCCCAACAGCATGCAGAGGGTACCCACAGAGAAGCCCCGCATTGGCGGAAATGGCCAGGCCTGGGACCCCCGCCCCATGCTGGGTCACTGGCTGGGACCTCTCTGGGGAGAGAGAGGGGTCTGTGTTTGAATGTTGTGGTGGGTCCTGAAGGCTCTGTCGCCGGAGGCTGGCAGCTGACTGCACTCCCACAGCCAGTCTCTCTTCAAGGGAGACCTGAGCTGTGACTTCCACAACAGCCACGAGAACTTTGGTCCAGCCCCCTGTGTTTGAAAACATGTCAGGAAACCCTTGGGAGTATTAGAAACTTCCATGGTAATCTGTGAGCCCTGGCAGCCTGCCTCCTACTTCCTGGGCCACCCTGTGCCACCTCACCCGTCAGGCACGCTCCCTCAAAAGAGCGCTGGGCAGCTACTAGCAGACTTGCAATGACAAAGATTGAAAAGCCTTCGAAAGAGGGAGTTTTGAGGAGAATTTAGACAGCTACTCAAAGTATTTAGTATCAAAAACAAGTAATAAAGATGTTTCTGTTTAAACTAAGGTATCTTAAACTGGGGTGCCTAGATAAGCTTCAAGGAACCCACAAATCCCCTTCAAGCTCCCAACAAATTACATGTAAAATATTGCAGGTGTGTGTGATAAGAGACACAAAACCTGAAAACTTCTCAGAAGAAAACATTCACCCTCTGCTCTCCAGAGCAGGGAAGAAATTCAGTTGTTTATAGGAGAGGGGCGAGGAGCCTTGAGACCTTCCGAGCCCACTGAGAGGTAGGCGAGCCCCGGGAGAACCAGAGTGGCTGGCAGGAACCTGGAAAGAGCTTTGCAGCAAAGTCATAACTTATCTCAGGCGCTCAGACGAGTTCAAGCTGTAAAACGTCATTAAAGATGTTTGTGGCAGTAAAAACACCAAATTCATGATTAAGGGATGTGCTCACTCTTCCTCATGGAAAGATGAGTATTTATTAGCTGAAGAAAAACTAACCTTGGTTACAGGTCAGCAAATAATACCTGTGGAGTAGGGACGTTCCTGTGGAAACACAAGGACGTTTTCCTTTAGTCCTGAGTAGACATGCGGTAGGTGCACGTGGCGGACACACACGCCAACGGTGCTTAGCTTTAGGAGCCCCCCTGGCTTTGGAAATACTCCCGGCATGACTGTCTCCAATCCCTTTCACAGAGTGTACATGAGTAAATGGACCCCCTCAGCTCCGGAACCCAAGAGAGGGTTTCAGTCAAGGCCCCAAGCAGAGGTGGGCAAGGTGAGGACACTCCAAGAACGTTCCTCTCCTTCGTCTTCAAAGGTGATGGAGATGTGGATTGGTGGAGCCACCATGGACCGGGGACAACCTTGGTCCTGGCTTCTCTCTCAAGCTGCACAGCCAGCAAGGAGAAAAGCTTGCTAATCAGAAACAGTGACTAAAGGCTATCAGCAATGACAGGAGCCCGATGGGTGGGCTGCCCGGGCCCTGTCACTCTCCGATGACATGTTAGCAGCACATATTGGACCAGCCTCAGAGATTTTCACACAGACGGATTCAAACCTGGGTCTTCTGCATCGTGTGCCAGGTGTCCTCTCGCAGTTTCCTTTTGTTCTCCACTCTTTAGCCCAACCCTGTTCCCATCCCTCCCCTCCTCCACTCTCCCTGCTGAAATCTCTAGGCTTTATCCCCTCCTCTCTGGATGCCTTCCAGTGCACTTATTAATAAAGAGAGGATTCAGTGTGATAGTGAGAACCCACCCATCCTTACAAATCCCCTTTCCTATCTCCCCAAGTTCCCCTTGCCCACTCTGTGTACCCGCCCACCCACACTTTCCCTTATCCCCTGATCCCCACCTCCCTCTCACCCACTTTCCCAAATTAAGATGCCTCTCAGAGCAGGGCTCCTAAAAGAAGCTGCTGAAACAAGAGATCCAGCCTCTAGGCTGGACGGGGAGAACAGCAAACTCCAGAGGGATGCCAGGTTCCAGAGCTGTCATCTCTAACCATGCCAACAGATGTATTTGAAGAACCATGTCAGTGCACAATGAGGCCACGGGATGGAGTGGAGGGAGTAGGGCGAGGCAGTGCACACCCACTGCCCATGAAGCTCTTTCTGAATTTGGTTGCTCCTCTGTCCTCTGCTGACTCACTGACCCATGACTGTCACCCTCTTGTCCCATCACACCTGGAGGAGTACCAGTTTTAGAGAAGTGTCCTTTGGGACAATAACTATTCCTCAAAGATTGCAGCCAGGTGGGTTGGTCCAGACAGTCAGAAAAGGATGCTCTTAGGGATGGTTATGAACATGGTTCTGTTTCGACCTCAGAAATTTAGGGACAACCCAAACACTTTCTCAAAAAGGGAAGTACACCTTTTCAGCTTGTTTTGTACTAATAAGAGATTTAACAGCTGATAATTCAACTTTATCCACTGAGCATTTGCCTGGCACCCAAGATGTATCAGGCACTCTGCGGGGGATTTGGAAATATACATCTCAACAGCAAGAAGCCCTGTCAAAACAGAGGTGCCAGAAAGTGCTCTTGATGTCACATGCAACCAAACACGTTGAAAGACAATGCAGTCGTAAGCCCAATGTTTTCCTCAAAGGCAATGCACACACAATTGCTCACAGAAAATGTTTGCCCATTGCATTCACTTACTTCCAAAACCTCCCAAGTTTTCTCATGTCTGATGGACACCCTTGCTTTTGGGGGGCATGCAGTTCCAAATTCCTTAACATATGCATCCCCCTGTCTACTGTGGATTTTAAATCCTCCCAAATCAAAAGCCAGTCCCTCAGCTATCTAGTGGAATGTGACCACCACCTTTACCCCACCTCTCTCCAGGGCCATGTTAGGGCCACAGGGCTGTGCTCTGCTGCCCTCTGGAGAACCCATTTATAAAAAAAAAAATGCATAGGTTAAGTATTCACATGAATGAAGTACCCAGCATGAAAGCCATATGCACTCTGCCAGCAGATGGGGACCTCACTTTCAAGCGACCCAGGAGTCAATGCCATGAGTATGACTGTCTTGTGCCTGGCCATTACTTGGGTTATCTATCTGAAGAAAGGAAGACACACATTAGACTCTGCAGGGCCTGAAATGGGAGTTTGTCATTGTGGACATATAATCGCTTCTCCTTCTGTTCCCACTGGCAGAACTCCTGACCTGATCATGGGAGCTGATCATGAGGCTCTGCCATGGACCCCTCATACCCTTCTCCCTCCCTCTTCTGTGATCTGAAGCTCCCACGCTCCTAACCATGGTGCACATTGTGCCAACTCCTGGAAGCCCTTGTGCTGATCCTCATGTTCCAGTGGGAGATGTCATAGCTGTGGAGTGAAGAGCAGTGGAGAGCTATACCCACTACCAGGGGCATGCAGAGTGGGGGACACAGGCTCCCAGCAGCCCACCCAGAGATGCCATGCAAGGCCCTCTCTTTAAGAAACATATTTCTCTGCTTCTTATACTGTCCCGGTGCTAAGTTGTGGCAGCGCAGGCTCAGTTGCCCACCTAGGTCAGCACTTGTGGGGCAGGAGTCATTTATTTTGCATTGACTACTTTAGGTTTGGCTATCACTGGTAGTCAAGTGGCTAAGAGTCGGCGCTGTCACAGTTGCGGCCTGAGGTTCATTTCCTGGTCAGGGAACCACACCACCCATCTGTCGGTTGTCATACTGTGGTGGCTGCGTGTTGCTGGGATGCTGAAAGCTACGCCACCAGTATTTCAAATACCAGCAGGATCATCCATGGTGGACAGGTTTCAGCAGAACTTCCAGACTAAGACAGACTAGGAAGAAGGACCTGGCCACCCACTCCTGAAAATTGTCCATGAAAACCCTGTGAATAGCAGCAGTGCAAATGTCTGACATAGTGCTGGAAGGTGAGAGGATGGAGCAAAAAGAACAGGCAGGGTTCCGCTGTCCTGTACACACGGTCGCTAGGAGTCAGAACAACAAACTTTAGGTTTAGCAGGGCCATTCTCGGCTCCACTCTACAGTGGCCCCTGATTTGGAGCTGTATGCCACGTCTCCAAAGCCTCAAGCCCCATCAGCTTCTTACCCTTAATAGATGATTACGATGGATCTTTTGTAGATTGCCAGTGCAGAATTTAGTCCCTGTTGAATTGTTGAATGGTTGGAGGAGAGAAAAGAGGGTGACCTACACCCTGGGTGTGTGTTCTAGGAGACCTCTCTTATAGCACTGGTCTCAGGGTCCCATGGCCTGAACAAAACATGATTTTGTCAGCTAATTTTTCAAAAAGAAGAACACATTGAGGTTGGACACCAGCACAAACCCATTCCCCTCCTATCATCAAGGCGAGATGAGTGGACGGCCCTGCCTTTTCCCATTTGTTCCCCAAGAGAATGAGACCTCTTTGGACCTGGGTGTCGGTGTTGCTTGGATTGCCTCTGTGTACAAAATGAGGTAAGGGATGGGAGGCAGCGTAAGATCCCCGCACAGCCCTTGTTTGATGGGGCATGTGAGTGAGAGTAGAAATGTGTGCTCCAGAAAAGTCAGAAGCCTTGGAAAGTGAAAGAACAGAAGAATTGCTTCCTTCCCTCTCCCCACCTCACGTGTTATAACAATAAAGACAATGATAATAATGATAACAGTATTACACTCTGGACCTCTTGTGTCAATCACTTTATGTTCATTGTCACGTTTAATCTTCACATGCCAAGAAATTGATATTATTATTGTCCTTAATTTAACATGAGAACAATGGCGCCTAGAGAGTAACTTGTCTGAGATCCCATTGCCAGAACTGAATCTCGGAGCTGCGCAATTCCAAAGCCCAAGACCCTTAAGCAAGACCCTCTGCTGTCTCCTTTAGTCGTCGTATTCTTAGGCCTCTATCTTTCTTTTAAAGGTGCTACAGCCCAGGTGGGAATGACTGCCCCAAATGTGTCGCCAAAACGCTAATTCAAAAGGTGGTATTTCCAGGGGCAGAAACTTCCTTAGACTCATTAAATCATCACAAAAATATTCCAAAGGGTAAATTGTCCTCCTATTCTCTATAGACATCCCTACAATTAGGCAGGATATGTGACCAGGGTCTGACTATGATTGGAAGAGTGCTTATCAAGGATTTCCAGTTGTAATTAATCTTGGCACATTTAGCCTTTGGTGCATAGAATTCCCTAGATATGCATTTCTCTGGAAGATGAAGCCTTCTTCTAGAAAGATAAATGTCACTGGGAAGGACAATATCTTATGTTTACAGCTAACAACTTAGGGACTCGTATCCTGTCGTTAAGGCCAGACTCACCTAGGTATTGGAGACAGGGGTGGGGATCACTGGATTGCCAAAGAAAACGGTGCACAAGGGGAGGGTGTCGTGGGGCCAGGTTAAACCAGAACATTGCCCACAGGATTGCTAAGTCACAAAAGAAAGGTGAGTTCAGTACCTAAGCAAAGGAACTAGGAAGTTGAAAACTAGAGGGAACAAGTCAGTGATGTTAAACCCTAATGTGCATAAAAATCACATAGGGGTTTGTTAAGACCTAGATTCCTAGCCTTATCCCAGAAATCCTGACTTAGTAGAAATGCATTTTAATAAGCATGTCAATGGTTATGATGCAAATGGCCCATGGAACAACTGGACTAGGTAAAACCCAAACAAAAAGTGAATTGGGAAGTCGATGAGAAGGGACTTTGACAGAAAAGAATGAGTATTAAGTGGGTTAATGGAGGCAGTTTCCAAGACATAGGCTTGCCTCTCTTGGCCAAGGTAGACTCTCAAAGAACTGGGCCTGAGAAGCTGCTTGGGAGCAGGGCCCCAGGGTCAGTGCCACAGAGAGGAGCTGGACAGTGGGCGGAGATGTGGGAGGGGGTTATGACTCAGTCCACTTCTCGGCTTCACCCTGTCCGAGCCCGCATTCGCAGTGTTTCCTTCCAAAATTCCAACACTATCCCTCCGACAAAAAGAAGCTGACTGTCTCCCACGCATCCCCTGCTCGGTCTTAGTCTCACCTCGTGCAAGTTTGCAAAATCATATTTAAAGCATAAAATTTTCACTTCCCGGATTTCTAGACACGCCATAGCTGCTGACTCCTGGGAGGCCCCAGGGTTGAACGATGTCCAACTCAGGATGGAATTGTTTGTTTTCTCTGAATTCTAAAACAATTCCCAGAGCGTTTTATGGGAAAGTATTTTATTTTTATACAATCCTAACATTCAATTCCATTTTATGACTTTTTCAATTATTTACAACTCTCCCTTTATTCTCAACTCAGATTCACATCCAAGCAAAGGAAGAAGTCTGTATGCCAGAGCAATGGTGTTTATGTTCCCAGTGAGAGAGAGGGGAAAGAAGGTCGAAATGTAACTGCGACAACAGCAGCAGAAGCTGGACACGTTTTATTTTTATGAGTAAAGACACAAGACTTTAAACCACAACCCTCTCCAATTTTATCACTCTTTAGATAACAGACAGTGTGATCTTCCATTAGACATTGTGATGACGGAGGCAGCTCCTGGAGTGTGATTGACAGCTGGGGTATAGGATCTCTGGATGTCCTTTCTTGGCTACATGATGAGAGCAGTGCTAATTGTGAGATTCTCTGAAACCTACTTTCGCAACAAACATTTACTGAATTCCTAGAAATGTTCCCCCACAGATGATGAGTAATTTCCATAGAAGTAATGCTGGTCCTCTGGTACTCTAGAAATCATCTCCACTGCTCCTTGTGACAAGAAATATGAAGCTTCCTGCAAGTCTGAGAGTGTCTTGCTCTTAATTCATACACTCTTTGATCTCCTACAATACACCAGTCCCTGTGCTGGGCATCGGGGATGCAAGGAGAGTAAAAACAGACATGGTTCCCTCTTGCAAGCAGCTTTCAGGCTAATGGAAAGACATTAATCAAATAAGCCCATGAAGGAGGATTTAATTAGAAACTGAGATGAGCCTATCAAAGAAAGAAAGGCTCTTTTCTGAGAGCCTGTTACAAAGGAACTGAACCTAGCATTTTGGCCAGGTAAGTCTTCTCCGAGAAAGTGGGGCCCTGAGGAGGAGTGAGAGTTAACCAGAAAAAAGGAGATAAAGAATATTCTAATCATCTGGAATGGCCTGGAAAAAGGTCCGTGATGAGAGGGAATATGGCATATTCAAGGTACTGATAAAACAAAACCCACAGTGCCTGGATGGAAGAGGGAGGAGACAGTAGCGGAAGACGAGGCTGGAAAAGAGGCAGGCGGAGGACTTTGGAGAAGCTTATAAGCCTTGACAGAATTTTGGTCTTTAGTCTTAGAGCAAAGCAAGTCGCCAAAAGATTTAAAAGGTGATACAATCAATCTGCTTTCGGAAAAGATCACTCAAACTGCAAGGAGACCGATTAGGAGGGGATTATTATGTTCAAGTAAGAGAAGATTGGGCCTTCGACTAAACTGGTGGGTGTGGATATGGGCACAAGTAGATGGATTTAAGAAGCCTTTAGGAACTATATGAGAAATACTTATTTGGCGATGAATTTCACTGGTTGTGGGGAAAGGGAAGGTTCTGAGCGTGAATTTGCCATTTCTTACTTGTATAACTAGTTGAATGATGGTGTCATCTACCGAAACAGGGAACATTAGGATGGGAGAGGGGAGAGGTAGAAATACTGCATCGTAAGCTTGATCTCAAACATGTTGAATGTGAGATAACTTTGAGACATCAAAGGAGATATCAAGCCAGCAGTTGGATATGCAGATTTGGAGATCAGGGAGCAGTCCGGGCTGAGGACATCAATTTGCAAGTCAATTATAGATGGCAGTTGATGCCAAGGGCATGAATAAGCTTGCCAAGTGTGATAGTGTTGGGTAATCAACTGCAACATTTAATAGCTGGGTAGAAAAGGAGTCAGATTGTACCTAAAGAGATAGAGAAAAAAATGCAGAGGAATGTGGTGTCTTGGAAGTCAATGAAAGAGAATGTTTAAGGAGAGGATTCTGTGATGGTGAATGCTACAAATGAGTAGAGAAAGAGGGGACATGGAAAATGCCCAGGAGGTTTAGTGATGAAAAGATCCGTGGCGGCCTTAGCAAGAGCTGTTTGAGTGGAGTCCTCAGACAGAAGGCAGATCACAGTGAGCTGAGGAAGGAATGTCTGGTGAAGAAATAGAGACTCCAACCTACAGAACTTCTTCCAAAAGGCTAGTTTAGAAGGAGAGGAAGGGAAGGTGGTAGCTTGAGGGAAAGCAGGACCGAGGAAGGTATTTTTAATTTGTATTTGTTGTTCAATAGAAGAAACCTAGACATCTGTCAATGCCTAGAGGAATGATCCTTTTGAGTAGGAATAGTTGAACATATAGGAGAGAAGAGAAAATTGATACCAAACACTTTCTGAGAAAACGGGGGGGTGGTATGCAGGGCACAGGTGGAAGACCGGAGACAAAGGGTGAAGATAGATTAGGAGATTTGAAAGGATATCAGAGAAATTCCTCTAGCTGATGGTTTCAATTTTCTCTGAGAAGCAGGAAGCTAGGTCATCTACTAATGTGAGGGATGGGAATTGGCCACCCCAAGATATGTCTCTTTGGCATGAGGATTATTTTAGAATGGTTATTTTTAAAAACTGCAGACGGGAAAGAGGCTCTGAGAGGCAGAGTTTACTTACCCTTTGTTACGAAACATTTACATTGTAAAGGAAATCTCCATCTGCAAAAGCGTCTCCCTCTCTGTACCAGGAAGAAGGGGGATGACCTTATCTCTAGAAACTCTTATCAATGCAGAAGGCAAGGCCTTAAATCTGCATAATAATCTTACTCATGTTTACTGTGCTTGTCTGGTAACCTCTTGTAACTGACTCCCCCACCGCCAACATCCTCCTTTGCCTTTAGCTGAAGATGATATTTAAGGTGGGGGCTTCAGCCATTTTGGTGAGTTGCTCAGTTTGCCTGAACCTCTCCCATGTATACATGTTATAAAGCTTTGTTTAATTTTCTCCTGCTATTCTGTCACATGTGAATTTAATTCATTCTCTGGCCAGAAGAACCCAGAGAGGGTAGAGGAAATGTCTTCCTCCCCTACACTAATAATGGGGCCAGAGGTCGTGGAACATGGCTACCAGCTAGTGAATGGGGGGGCGGGGCACATAAAAGATTTCAAATACTCGTTACAGATTCTCCAAAAACTCTGATTCAGTCATTTTGGGATGGTGACTCCAATTCTACATTTTTAACAAACAACACAGCTGATTCTGATACAGGTGGTTCAGGGTCCAGGCTTGAAGAAACACCAGCCAAGACTTGGGGACATGTCCCCTTTTATGTCCCCACGTGAAACTCATCACCAAGGATGGAAGAGATAAGTGTTTCCAAGAAGAGTGCCCTGGAGTACATGACCATCTGTGTGATTCTATGTCCCCACATGGGCCCACTCCCTCAGGAGGCCTGCTTGACCACGGCAGCTCTGGAGCCATTCTTGATCTTATGCGAAATTTAATAAATCTTAATTCAGTTCTGAAGCAACTCAGCACCTATTTGAGCTAGTCTTTTATTCTGACTTTAGGCCCTAGTCCTAATAACCAGGATTGTATCTTGTCCTGAGAACTATGCCCCACTCTACTTAACCCTTCCATTCCCAGAATTACCATAAGTTACAACAGTAATCATTATCTAACTTATCTGTGAGAATTCCAAGGTAGGACCCTCATCAAAAGGTAACAATACATGAGAATGTACACAATTCATCTAAAAACTGAATGTAATACTTAATTTCAAGCAGGAGGGATCAGAACCAACTTTACCCAGTTTAATTTTGGAAGAAGTAGAGTGTTACAAGTTTTGAAAAAGCACTGTAACTATGCCGGGATCATGTGTTTTGACACATAAATTTTTTCCGTCCATGAATTTGAAGGCTGAGAACAGATCAGTGAACTCTACAAAGGGTCTTACTTACTTTTTTGTCATTTTCTTGATGAACTTCCCTTTACTCTTTGCTTGGCTAACACCCATTTATCCTTCAAATCTCTGATCAAATGCTACTTCCTTAGAAATATTTCTCCCCACCTCCAACATTAATAGATCCCCAAAATTGATCTCCATTATTATTCCCTCTCATACAACCCTGTTCTCTTCCTTCATGATACTATCACAATTTGCAAGTATAAATTATTTATATGATTATTTTTAAGTTTGTAATCCTTTCTAGACTGTAAATCCTAGGAGGGCACCTGTTAGTTTTGTCATACAATGTACACCTATTTCCCAGCAAAGTATTGACAAAAAGGGCTGATATTAGATTAATTAGGTTAACTCAATAAGTATCTATTGAATAAATAAATGAGTGAATAAAGAATTGAGATAAAATGATGTTTAATGAGGATTAATAATATCATGGCTATCTTAAAAAATCTATTCATTCCTCATACTAAATATTTAATTAAAAGACTCAAATCTGAAATGTGTCTCTAAAGTAAAGCTAGCAGAGGGATTTAACATTACTAGCAAGGAACTGGCTCTATAATTAGGAGGAAATAATTGGTTATCCTTTTTGAAAATGAGTAAAACCCATTTTGAGTTTCTAAAAGACACAAGGAGAGCATATTGCTTAATGTTGGATAGTCCACAGTGATGTGTTAGCAAATATTTAATAACTGACTGTCTGGAAAAAAAATTTTATAGCACTGCCTGATTTCCCTGGTGTGAATACTACCACCATGGTCAATTTAAAACTACCAATAGTTTAACAAATAGTTCATTACTTTTCTCAAAAATTGGCAATTCACGGGGCTGGCCCCGTGGCTGAGTGGTTAAGTTCGCGCGCTCCGCTGCAGGCGGCCCAGTGTTTCGTTGGTTCAAATCCTGGGCACGGACATGGCACAGCTCATCAAACCACGCTGAGGCAGCGTCCCATATGCCACAACTAGAAGGACCCACAATGAAGAATATACAACTACGTACCGGGGGGCTTTGGGGAGAAAAAAAGGAAAAAAAATAAATAAATAAAAATTAAAAAAAAATTGGCAATTCACTTTCACAAGCTGGTATGGGCTGGTTCAGCATATCACTGTCACAGACACGTTACGAAGTGCCGAAAATATTCTAAGTCACCATCTTCTCTGCCATGTTTGATGATATAAAACTTTGGTGACTGAATCAAAGACTTCATCCAGGAGTTAGAGTAAATCAAAGTTCTTTCTGAGAAAAAAAAATCTGACTTTGCTTGAAAATACCTCCATAGCTCATCTCTGCATAGAGGTGGCTTGACCTCCATCTGGGGAATGATACTGGAGAAAGTCTGTCAACTTTAATAAAATTATATCAAGTACCTCCAGTCATCTGGAATATCACAGAGTCCATATGCACATAAGAAAGTCAACCTTACCGCATCCTTGATGGTTTCTAGAGCAACATGCAGTGACAGCCCTCCCAGTTCTGATCAGTCCAGCTGACAGAGTAATGTGCAGGTAAACATAATCTAAGGCAGTGGCTTTCAAACCTTTGTAACTGTGACTTAGTCAGAGAAAGCTACGCCGATAGACAAAGAACCATGAGGATAACACTGGAACAACCACATTTTGAGGGGACCATATAGACATTAACTTTAACAATATTGTTGATGAAAATATAAATCATAACTCACCATAGGGTTAAACAAATAACCCTCAGAAAAAAATAAATTAATACTCTAAAAATCAAGAATAGTTGCCATTGAATAGCCCAATAGACTCAGGACACTTCTAATGATGACCAAATAACAAGCCATCCCACTCTCTGGTCTTGGCAGCATTATCAGGCACTGTGGAGTAGCCAGACTTCTTGGTAGAATGCTGAATTAGCATCCTCAGGAAATTTTAGGATAGTATTAATGTGGGATTTTTGAATACCAAGTTTTAGTAACCCTCAAAACTTCACATAGTAGTCACTAGTAAGAGACTTACTGAAAGTCTATGGAATTGCACCCCGTTTGCCTATAAGAACTTGGATTTTTGCATTAGTTCCCTGCTCATCTGATGGATCCTCACAGCTTACTGGATCACTAAGAACCATATCTCAAAATTACTGGTCTAGGAGATGTGTGATCCGGCCATTTCTCTAGGTCCCCTCTGTTCTGTCCTTTGATCCATCGAGGACCCTGGACAGCCCCACACATGGACCACATTAGCTATGGCTCCTGCTGGCCACCTCATTCAGCTGTGTTAATATCATGCTCTCAGCTAGAGCTGTTTCAAGAAAAAACTAAATGAAATCCAATTCTGTATTTGCTATAAAGTCACTGTGAATATTATCAATGTTTATTATATGTAATTTTTACATAATTTTGTATAAATTTTACATAACTTTAATATAAATTATAAAATGTATATAATTTTTATATAATCATGATGATAATGATGGTTAATGCTTGAGTTTACTATATGCCACTCACAATTCTAAGAGCTTAGCATATTTTCCTTCATTTAATCTTTGTGTATCCCTAAGGAGGAAGGTACTATTATTAATCTATTTATCCACAATGTCACACCACACTCCTTAATCTCTGCATGAGAATTTCTTTTGGAGTTTTCTGCCAGGAAAACTTTGACTCATTGGGAAACTGGTATACTTCCTCCTTCCTGATCATGAAGAGGGTAATCTTTATTGCTTCCTTTTTTATACCTGGATTCCAGGAAATGGGCAGTAGAATTTGGGTCTCACAAATGATAAGACGGCAGGCTGGTGTCGTCTTATCGTTACTATACCAGTTTCCACTTATTTGTCTTTGTACTGACTTTCTGTTTCCATTTTATTTGCTTTGCTGCACATGTTCTTGCTACTAATGGCCTCAGAACTTTTTGGAAACAGGAAAAGGAGAAATAAATTTAATTAAACTAACAAAAAATATATACTTCTAGTTTATCCCGAGAGCACTAGGCCAGAGGAATCAGTGAATGGAAATTGAGAAAAATAGCCCCACCACTCGGGGTAAGTTTTAAACAATTCTGGAAGCCAAATATCTTTTCCTGGACTTTCCAGGATAGAGTAGCTGTTCATATATTTTAAGGAGAATGGAGTTATTAGATCCCGGCCAGGGAGAGCCCTGAAATCTATGAAAAAATCTTCTGGCCAGAACATCAGAGGTGTTTAAAGAGAATGGAAACATCCTACTATTATAGACACCATGCCAGAAGCAGGTGTCTTTATACATGAGTATCTGTTGCATGCCTCTTACTATAATATGAGTACATTATTGAAAAAAGTGTTTTTTTAATAAAATAACAACCTTAAACATGCATATGTTGCTAAGGGTCGAGGTAAATATTGCTCTCTTCTTCCTCTGGCAAACGAGTACAGCTGTCCATGAGTCAGCATATGAGAAAAATATTTTTAAAATAACGCATTCAGAATAAACAAGGCATACCACAATGCTTTCTTTCTATCCAAAAAGGGTTTGGTATTGTAGTTTGCCTCAAGCGATGAGTCTAGAAATGCCGAGTGTTTCATTTTAGCAGCTATGGTGACCACAGAAATATGTCCTTCTCCTCCTTAAGACTCTTAAAATTCCGCGGGAAAGATGATTTAAAGCTTAATAATGGCAGTTATTATCCAGATTTCACCAGAAAAAAAATTAAAACACAAAATAACTGAGAGAGAAAGTCATAGAAACCTGCTGCAGTCCTTTCTGTGAGCCCCGTTAGATTTTCTTAGTGGGCTCATGCTGCGGTTCAGTGCAAATCTTCTAGAATACTGATAACGTCAACGTCATGATCACTCTAACGATTCTAACCATTCTCAGTAACATGCTTGTAATCTGGATTTTGATTACCAAGAATCCTAAGCTTTTTTGGTCTTCCAAAGTAGTTCCAATTCTTCCCTTGAAAGTTCATGCTTCAACCAATCAGTCTGATTTATCACGAATTTGTGATACTTTTTAAAACCTGATTTGTTCAATTTACTTCCTCTTAAACCTCTGTGCTCAGAAAGCTTGATTAGGGTCTGGGAATGTGCATCTGGTTTAAAGAATTTCTTACCTGATGAGATCCTCTAGCTTTTCTTTTTTCCTCTCCCTCAAAGCAAAAAGCACACCTATTGCCTTTAAATGAGGAGATGTCATAAATGTCTGCATCCAGGAAGAATTAACAAGGCTCTGTTCATTGCACCTCTTCTCTCTCGATCAGCACTTCTCCATTGTGATGTGCGTATGAAGAAGCCTGGGCTTCTTGTTATAGTGCGGCGTCTGACCCGGCAGGTCTGCGACAAGGCTGAAATTTGTGTCCCTAACAAGTTCCCTCAGAGTGACATCATCATCATGGCAGAGTGACTTGTTCCCTTTGTCTCTCCCCTCTAAGTCACAACCAGTTGGACATCCATTGACCAACAAAGGATTCCCTGCACAGCACACCAAACAAGCTTCAGCTGATCCTGGTGGTGGTGCTGACTCGCAGCACTTGGAGTAGCCAGGAGCTGCAGAGCCTAGAGCAGCGTGCCACACGTGTAATTGTAAATATTCTAGTAGCCACACTAAAAAGTTAAGAAGAAACGAGTGGAAATAATTTAACAATACATTGTATTTAACCCAACATATTCAATATTATCGTTCCAATAGATAATCAATACAAAAATTATTGAGATATTTTACATTCTTTTTTTCACACTAACTCTTCAAAATCAAGTGTGTGTCTTACATTTGCAGCACGTCTCAGATGACACTAGCCACATTGCAAGAGCTCAGTGGCCACGTGCCATTAGTGACTGCTGTCTTGAACAGTGTAAGTCCAGATGGTCTCACTGTTTCCCCAAGAGAAATTCTATCCAGTAACTCCTGAGTGTTAGAAAACTCTGGGCGTCAGGCTGTGAGACTGCCCCACATGACTGCCTTTGGGTGAAGGCATCGTCTGGCCTGAGAATGGTAGTTCTAATTTGGAAGATGAGTTTATTCAAAACCAATATGGCCTCCCTGGGTGGTAAAAGCCTCTTGTGTTTAGGGCACAGATGACCCTTAGCATTGTCTCCTTTGCCTTGACACTTCCTGACCGCAAGTTAAAAAGAGGCCCACAGGTGAAAGATTGAGAGTATTAAGTTGTGTGAGATGGACAGTATTAAGCCATGTGTGAGCGGGTGCCACGTAGTACAAGACCTAGAAATCCTCTCTTAGGGGATTGAATTTTATCCTATGAGCACTGGGGAATCATTGAAAGATTTTAAACAGAAAAACATGGTATGATCAGGTTTTCATTTGAGAAAGACCTTCAGCAACAATGGAAAATTTTCTGGAGGAAGACAAGATTGAAGGCAAGGAAAGTGGTTAGGACAGTTTTTCAGAAAGCCAGGCAAAAGATAGTAATGCTCTGAGATAGGATACTAGTTCTGCCGTTGGGAGAAAAAAAAGTGAAAAGGATTTTATTGATGTTCCTTGATGACAGACTGTAGGTAGAGAAAGAGAGTGAGAGAAGAATCCAAAATGGTGCCCAGGTGTATTGGTCAGGGCCCCAGGAGGAAACAGACAGCATGATCAGATCAGGAGAACTTGAGGAGGATTAATAAAGGGATTGTTTATCAAAAGGCAGATGGGGTGCAGTTCCCCAATGGTGGAGCTGATACCACCCCTAGACATGAAGGCACAAAAGAAAAGAGTGGTTACCGGACCCAGAAGTAGAGGGTTGCATGACAAGAGCCGCCAAGAGAGGAGCAGTGACCTCGGGTAGAACAACACAGCCAGACAGAGGCGGACCAGCAGTGCCAGGCTAGAGTGAAAGTTATGCATATTTTAAACTTCCGTAGAAACTGCCAAACTGCTGTTTCATCTGTTCCCAAAAAGCTATTCTACATACTCTCCCACCAACAATACAGAAGAGTGTCTATTTCTCTCACTTCTTATGAACGATGTATATTACCAATCTTTTTTTAAAAAATTAGTTTATTACGATGGTTAATTTTATGTGTCAACTTAGCTAGGCTACAAGTACTCAAATATTTGGTCAAGCACCAACCTAGATGTCATTATTAAGGTTTTGTTTTTTTTTAGAAGAAATTGACATTTAAATCAGTAGAGTTTGAGTAAAGTAGATTACTCTTCATAACGTGGGCAAGACTCATCCAATAAGTTGGAGATCTTAGGAGAAAAAGACTGAGGTCTCCTGAGGAAGAGAGAATTCTGCCTCCAGCCTGCCTTGGGACTCACACTTCAACATCAGTTTTTCCTGGGTCTCCAGCCTGCCAGTATGCCCTGCAGATTACGAACTTGCCAGCATCCACACAATCACATGAACCAATCCCTTAAAATAAATCTATATAAACACACACACGCATATACTTACATACCCTATTGGCTCTGTTTCTCTGGAGAACACTAATACAACTATTTAGTGAGACATTATATCTCAGCTTAGTTTCAGTTTGCAATTTTCTGATTATTAGTGAAGTTCAACATTACTTATAGATTTATGGGGTTTTTACCATTTTAATGTCTTTTTGTGTAATTTTCTGTTAGTAATTTTTGCGCATTTTTTTACTGGGCATTTTGACTTTTTCTTGCAGGAGCTCTTTGTATATTCCTATGTTGATTTGTATCTTTCTTTGGTAAGTTGCAAATATGCCTCACAATCTGCCCGCTGTCATTCACGTGGTGAACTGTGTTGCCTCTGAGCTTAGAAATGTCCCAGAGTCCACGAGGAAGAGTGGCTCTTACCTCTCTATAATCCACACCCAGCTTGTTTGGAGTTGCAGTTTTTCTCGGCTGGTTTCTCCAGCATTTGATTGTATCTATCTTCTATTTTTTAAAACCCCTCAAAATTTCCAGTTTGCAGTGCTTTTTTGGATGCATTCTTTTTCTTGTAATTGTTCTGCCATTTCAGCAGGATTTGGGGAGGGCAGAGAGGTAAATGTGGGTGCTCAGCTGACCCTATTGAACCAAAGACTGAGGGAACCACTTAACAATGAAAGCAGGGTGAGAGTTTTCAAAGTCTCTAGGACTCTTGGTTATATTTTTTAAAACCCACTGAAATGTAATAATGGAGCCGCAAACCATACAATTATCCCCAACTTTCCATTGAAGAAGGAACAGAACAGTAGCATGCTCTTTTAAAGTGCCAACAAGTGCCTAATAAATGGGATACTGTACAAAGAGGACTACAGGAATATGTTTTTGGAAATCTAAAAGTTTACCATAGAGAAGCAGTGCTATAGTCACTGGGGGAGTTAAAATAATACGCAATTATGCCTACAATTAACACTACTTTTTCTTTTTTATATAGAGTCCTGTTGTGGTTTTCACAAAACAGAAAGAGCTACATTTGATTGAGAAAATAATGCTTTTTACAATACATATAATTTACAAATGAGAATTAGATATACTTGGACTCAGAGACACTCCCTCTCTGAAAACATCTTAACATAGAACAATTGGGAAAACTGCTTACAAATACTAAGGGACAAACAGCAGGTTTCTAAACACTGCCTGGCATGGGGGAAAACAGCATTTATGGATGAGAGTAGAAACAGGTATGAGACTTGCCTCCAAGTTAGAAGCAGATAGCCAATTTCACTTCCTCCATCTTCTAATAAACCCAGTAAACAGCAGAATTCTAGCATGGCTGCTGAATATGCCTGTCTCTCATCTCAGTACAGCTAGCTCTTCTCCATTTTCCTTTGGGGAAGTCTTGGGTGAATTGCCTGGCATATTGCCCTTGCCCTCCTCTGACCAAAGGATAGGTACATGATTCAAGTTGGCCCCAGGAAAGGCCATACAATTTGCAGTGCAAAATTAAAATGCATTGATACAAGGTTAATATACAAAAGTCGATTGCTTTTCTATATACCAGGAACGAACTAGTGGAATTTGGCATTGAAAATACAATACCATTTACATTAGCAAATCCAAAAATTAAATACTTAGGTATAAATCTAACAAAATAAGTACAAGATCTATATGAGGAAAACTATAAAACTCTGATGAACAAAATCAAAGTAGAACTAAAAAAATGAAGAGATATTCCACGTTCATGGATAGGAAGATTGAATATTGTCAAGATGTCTGTTCTTCCCAATTTGATCTACAGATTCAATGAAATCCCAATGAAAACTCCAGCAAATTATTTTGTGAATAACAACAAGCTGGTTCTAAAGTTTGTACAGAGAGGCAAAAGACCCAGAATAGCCAACACAGTACTGAAGGAGAACAAAGTTGGAGGATTGACACTACTTGATTTCAAAACTTACTATAAAGCTACAATAATCGAGACAGTATGGTATTGAAACGAATAGACAAATGGACCAATGAAATAGAATAGAAAACCCAGTTATAGACTGCCATACGTATTATCAACTGATCTTTGACACAGGAGCAAAAGCAATGTAATGGAGCGAAAACAGTCTTTTCAACAAATGATGCTGAAACTGCTGGATATCCACATACAAAAAAAAAAAAAAAACAATGAATCTAGACTCAGACCTTATAGCCTTCACAAAAATTAACTCAAAATGGATCACAGATGTATTTTTGATTATTTAATTCAAACCTATATTTGTAGTTTCTAAGATATTGATCCACAGACACTTTCTTGCTACACATGTCTTCCAAAGAAAACAAAGGCAAAAGAATCATCACCATCCCCACAAAAGAATGGCTTCTTTTCTAACATTCTTAAATGTAAAATGCAAAACTACGAAACTCCTAGAAGATAGCATAGAAGAAAACCTAGGTCATCTTGGGTATAGCAATGACTTTTTAGATGCAACACCAAAGGCATAACGTGTGAGAGAAATAATTGATAAGATGGACTTCATAAAATTAATAATTTCTGCTCTGCAAAAGACAATGTCAAGAGAATGAGAAGACAAACCACAGATTAGGTGAGAATATTTGCAAAACACATATCTGGTAAAAGGACTGCTTAAGAGTACAAAGTACTCTTGAAACTCAACAATAAGAAAACAAACAACCCTCTTAAAAGATGAGCCAAAGACCGGAACAGAACTTCAGTAAAGAAGATGTACAAATGGCAAATAAGCATATGAAAAGACGTTACACATCATATGTCATCAGGGAAATGCAAGTTAAAACAACAGTAAGGTACCAGTATGCACCTATTAGAATGACCAGTATCCGGACACTGATAGCACCAGGTACTGGTGAGAATTCGGAGCAACAGGAACTCTCATTCCTTGGTGGGAATGCAAAATGGTACAGCCACTTTGGAAGGCAGTTTGGCAGTTTTTTACAAACCTAAACATACTCTTACCGTAGGATCCAGGAATCACACTCCTTGGTATTTACCGAAAGGTTTTGAAAACTTATGTCCACACAAAAACCTGCACATGGATGTTTATAGCAGCTTTATTTATAATTGATAAAACTCAGAAGTAACTAAGATGTCCTTCAGTATAATATCTATGAATAGATAAATAAACTGTGGTATACCCAGAAAATGGAATATTACTCTCACTAAAAAAAAAATGGGCTATCAAGCCATGAAAAGATAGGGAAGAATCTAAGTATATTATTAAGTGAAAAAGCCAATCTGAAGAGGCTATATACTGTGTGATTCAAAGTATATGACATTCTAGAAAAGGCAAATCTATGGAGACAGTAAAATGACCAGTGGTTGCCAGAGGTTGGAGTAGGGGGAGGGATGAATAGGTGGAGTACAGAGGATTTTTAGGGCAGTGAAAATACTCTGTGTGATAGTATAATGATGGATACATGTTGTTATACACTTGTCCAAACCCATAGAATATACAACACCAAGAGTGAATGGTAAAGTAAACTACGGACTTTGGGTAATTATGATGTGTCAGTGTAGGTTCATCAGTTGTAACAAATGTACCACTCTGGTGAGAGATGTTGATAATGTAGGAGTCTATTCATGAGTGGGGTCGGGGGCTACATGGGAAATCTCTGTACCTTCCCTTCGATTTTGCCGTGAACCTAAAACTGCTCTAAAATACCTAAAGTCTTAATGAAATCAAAATATAAGGACCCTTGTTCAACAATTATTAAAGAATCTCAAGATGGAAACAGCAGAGCATCAAACCAAGCAGGGTCTCTTTGGGGTGCGGCCACAATCCCATGAAGCCAGCCCCACTGGCCCATTGGCTTCCTGACAGGAGAGTCATAGGTAGAAAAACAAGGAAGCTGAGTCATGTCCTGGGCAGAGCTCCATGGGGACACACACTCATTCCTGCCACCAGTTACAGGGACTGCCCTGGTTTCTGCCCTTTGCTTTCTGAGGCCTTGTTGTCCTGTTCTCCAGCTTTTCCTGTAATTCTATGAGTTCTCACCTCCTTCTAATATGTTCCCTTCTGGTTTTGTTTTGCTTTGTTTTTCCTTCTAAGTTTCTTAGACTTACACCAAGACAGCCTAATTGACCAGAAAGTTAACAAGTCATTCCCACTTATTGGGTATTTTTTTTTTACCAGGCTCAATTCTAGGCACAAGGGATAAAGCAGTGAACAATCAGGAAGATCCCTGCTCTCACAGAGCCTCCTTCACACAACATAAACCATGAGAAAGTCAATGAGTAAATAATCATTTCAAAGGGTAAAGGGTACTGTGAAGAAAATCAATGGGATAACAAGATAGAGGGTGCGGTAGAGGAGAGGCAGCGCTCCAGGCTCAGGGCCTTTGCACATGCCCTTCCCTCTGCCTGGAACACTGTTTTCCAGACATTCCTGGTCCTCACTCTCTCACTTTATCCAGCTTCTGAGTCAACTATCAGCTTATCAAGGAGGCCTCCCCTAACTCACCCTACCCAAAATGACACTGCGTCCCGTCCCTGCCCTCATTTCCTCTCTCTTCTCTCTATTTTAATTTTCCTCATAGTATTTGTCACCACCTGGTAACTTATATGTTTACATGTTTACCTATTAATTATTCGACTCTCCCTCCTAGATATATGCTCCTGGAGAATAGGAGTTTCATCTGTTCGCCCATTGCTTCATCATTGCACTGAGAACAGCACCTGGTACTCAGTAGGGTTCAATAAATATTCATTGATGAATTAATGAGAATGAATGACTAACAGTGGTGAGAGAAGGCATCTCTGAGGAAGCAACTTGAAGGCTGAAACATAAACGAGGAGGTGGAGCCAGCTATGTGTAGCAGGTTCCCAACAAAGGGAGCAGCAAGTGCGGAAATGCTGAGATGCAAACAAGCTTCCTGTGTTTGAAGAACAGAAAGAAGGGCATCGTGGGCATCCATTTCACCCTGATTTTGGGTGAGAAGAGGCCTAAGGACAACTACAGTAGACCAAGCCCTCTGGGCTCAGATCAACAGTAGAGATCTGCCTACTGTTGTCCTCTGGGCTCACAAGGCAGAGGGGAGGGCATCCACCCACTCTCTGGTGGCACTTTCAGGGCCTCTTGGCTGCCCAGGCTGAGGTGGCAGCTGGATGTGAGGTCAGAGCCCTGGCCATGGGCTGCAGGTGTGGCAGCTGGAGGCTGGCTGGACACAAGGAAGATGAAATAGTGAATGCCTACCATTCAGGGTGATGCTGCCGGAACCTCACAGCACTTACAGGATACAGGGTGCTGCCTGAGGGGGAAGGAGATACAGTTTGGAAAGTAATGGATCATCAAAGAAAGAGACAGAGCGATATGAGGGGATGTCTATGGTTCATGGTAGAGATTCTGAAATCTCAAGTCAGCTCTGTGTTGGCACATGGCAGGGTCTGCTTTATAAGACAGAAATTGGCTACTCCATGACAGTACCATCAATGGCACATGTGCAGCCAATTCTCTCTCCCTCAATCATGAGACAAGTCTCTTCTTGGCCATAGCATTTGGCTGCTGCTGAGCCCAGAGACTGACCCCAAATCCCTCTCTGCTCAGTGCTCCAGGTAGCCACCACTAACTGAGTGGAGTTGGTACGTGAAATGTGTTTGCCAATCCTGACTCACAGCCCGATGCCCAGAGTCACCAGGACAGGGTTTAAAGTCCCTGGGTGGGGCCAGCCCTGTGGCCAAGTGGTTAAGTTCACATGCTCTGCTTTGGCAGTCCAGGGTTTCGCTGGTTCGCATCCTGGGTGCGGACCTAGCACCACTCATCAGGCCACGCTGAGGCAGCGTCCCACATAGCACACAGGGGCACTCACAGCTAGAATATACAACTATGTACTGGGGGGCTTTGGGGAGAAGAAAAAGAAGAAAAAAAAGAAGATTGGCAACAGATGTTACCTCAGCTGCCAGTCTTTAAAAAAAATAAAAAATAAAATAAAATAAAGTCTCTGGGTAAGAATTTGGAAAAAGTGGAGTCTTTCTACCTATAGATCTGAAAATCCAATGGATGATTTTAAACTTTTTTTCTTGAAGTCTAACTAACATACAGAAAGTGCACAGATTGTAAAGCTATGGCTCGATGAATTGTCACAAAGTGAACACACCCATGCAACAATCATGCAGGTCAAGAAATAGAGCATTGCCAGCACCTAGGAGCTCCCCTCCCACCCCTGTCAATCACTTCACCATCCTCCCACCCAAAGGACCACTATCCTGACTTCAGACACCATAGATAAGTCCTGCCTGCTTCCAACTTTAAATAAATAAACGTATATAGTACGTATTCCCTTGTGCCTGGCTTCTTTCAGTTATTATATTCGTGAAATTCATCAGTGTTACTTTGGCGGGGGGGGGGAGATGTTACTGTTAGAACATGAAGGACCTCGGAGGCCACCCTAAAGACTTGCGCTTTTATTCCAAGCAAGATGGAAAGCCAGGATGTTTGTTTTGAGCAGAGATGTGACGCACCGTCTTGTTTCTAAATGATTATTCTGGCTGCAGTGTTAAGAACAGCCAGTAGGGGCGCAATGATGAACATGGAGAGACCAGGGAGGAGGCTCCTGCAACAACTAGGATTGGAGTGAAGGGGACTTGGACCAGGGTAGGAGCAGTGGGGCTGGAGTGAAGTGGTCTGCCTCTAGATACATTTTGAAGGTAGAGGCAAGCGGATTTGCTGGTGGATTGTGGGTCTGAGTGAGAGAGAGGAGAGAATAATGATTGCAAACTCTTCGGCACGAGTAACTGGAGAATAGAGCTGCCGTCCTCTGTGAGACAATCAAAAGTTCTGTTGGAGACATGTCAAATTTGAGATGCCTAATAGTCATCCAAGTGGAAACATCACATGGTTAAATGAAAATGGGGTTCAAGGGAGAAGTCAGAACGAAGTTATCTACTTGGAAAGCATCAGACAATAGATGGTACTTAAAGCCATGGGACTATATGCGATTACTAGGGAGGTGAGAATAGGAAGAAAAGACAACTGGGAGGTTCAGCTCTTAAGCTGAACCTAAAGGATGAGTGTGATACCATAAGTAGAAAAGAAGGAAAAGATACATTGATAATAATAGTAGTGGTTGGCATTTATTGAACACCTACTGTGCGTCTGTCTCTATGCTAAGCACTCATGTCGTTATTACATTTAGACCCCATAACAACCATCTGGGGTAAGAGCTATTTGCCATCCTCATACTACAGATGGGGATGCCGAGACTTGGAAGAGTCAGGTTTGCTCAAGGTCTGTCAGCAGTGGAGGTGGGCTCTGAACCCAGACAATCTGGTTCCTAAGTACTATTCTATACCAGCTCTCCACAGGCAGCCCAGGCAGGGCTAACAAAATGAGCCAAGGTATGGAAATGTAAGAGTAACACAGATGCCCCGCCAAATATCAAAATAAAACAGTCAGCCCTCTGTCACATGTAAAGACAAAGTCTTGCTCACCTTCCTCAATATCCTTAGGGGGCTCACTTTTTCCTATAATTGTGTCTTTGGGAGAAGTGGGAGTTTGTCACATGTTCACTACTGGGGCAGCCCCAGCCACATCTGACTCTGCTGTCCTCTGACACCAAATCTAGACCTCCAACTCTGTGTTTGTAATCAGAGCCCTTCACTCCTGGTCAAAGCCCAGAACACAGGATCCACCACCCTATACCCCATGTATGTCCCCAACCTCAAAACACTAACACAAGGCTGTAGCATGCAGCAGCCTTTCACTAAAAGTTAGGAATAATGATAGGGGTAACATCACAGCACAGAACTAGTAGCCACTCAAAGCTGAACATTAGGCATCATTGCCCTACATTAGGCGTCATTAGGCATCATGGTCCCACACCACACCATCTCCGGTGAGGAATTTCTACTAACTACCCAGATGCTCAGGATCCAGCCCCACCACCTCCTTGGACTGTCCCTTCTCCTCTATCTCTACTTTCCTTCCCATCTAGGGCTCTCCAAAACTCTGCTCTGTCTCCTCCACCCAACAGAGAAAATTGAATATTCCTGCTGCTTTATTATGCAGAGCAACGTCAACGTAAATTTTATCAGGCTAAATATTACCCACCTAGTCTATGGGAGGAGGAGCCACTCCATAATAACTCAGTCCCTTTTAAGTGTTTTTTTTTACCCCCTAACAAAAAAGCCATCTACCCACTAATCATCACCCTTACCTACCTAAAGAACCAGTAGGAGCTTAGAAATTCCAGGGCATACATGATATTTTCCTCCTTCTGGCACCAGTTCATACTCTTGGGTGGAGCATCCCCACCAACCATCTGAGTAAGCAAAAGAGGGTCAAGAGAATATCCTGCCCTCTTCTCCAAAGCAAATTCTCAAGAATCCCATAGTCATGGCCATAAGGGAAGGAAGTTTCTTCCCCTTACACATGGAAAGGGTAAAAACACTTTATTAATAATAAAGTAGTTAATGTTTTAAAAACTAAGTGCTTTACATAACATCCCTATGAACTTTGACCTTTAATAATCTCCCAAGTCATCTGTATAACCTAGAAGCTGAGTTGGCCCAGGCCATCCTACTGAAGGAAGCCAAGGAGCTCTGGCCACCTCACGTACGTTTGAAGCAAAATGAGTAGATCCTTCTTCCAATATATCTCTCAGCTCTTGGTTAGAAGCTACCATCATGTGTTTTGAGTAAGTTGAGTCCCTGTCTCCTCCCACCCAGGCCCCGCCCCTTCATACCTGCTCAGGTAGGTTACACCTGATTATCCTGGAGAAAAGATGCACCATGAGGGTCAGTTGTATATGTCAACTTGACCAGTCCACAGTACCCAGTTACTCAATCAAACACTAATCTAGCTGTTGCTGTGAAGGTATCTTGAAGTTGTGGTTAACGTCTACAATCAGTTGACTTAAGTAAAGGAGATTATTCTTGATCATGTGGGTGGCCTCATCCATACAGTTGAAAGGCCTTAACAGCAAAACTGGGAACTGAGGTTTCCCTGATGAAGAACAACCTTCTGCCTGAAGACTGCAGCAGCGGCTCCTGGCCAAGAGTTTCCAGCCTCTTGGCCAGCCCCATAGATGTCAGACTGCCGGCCCCTACAATAACATGAGCCAATTCCTTGAAATAAATCTCTTTATATATGTGAATATATGTATACACATCCTGCTGATATTTCTGGGTATTTTCTTCCAGGTTCTTTTTCTATTTACTGTAACAAATAACTTATACTTTTGTTAGAAGAGTAATGTTTTGAAAATTATTAATAGGCTTTTCTCTTTTGCCTTTTTTGAGTATTCGCCTAACCTTTCCAAGATTTGGTATAGAAAAGGGCTAGGAGGGGAAAAAATGAGTTAATATTTCCAACACATAAAATAGGGTTACACAGTGAAACAAGAGCCTTGTAAGCCATTGTAAGGCTCCTGAGAAATGGTAGTCTGAATTCCTCTGTGTTCCCCTTTAGCAGATCAAGGTCCAGATGTGACCAATGGGACTGTAAAGATCCCTATAGGAAGAGGAAGGGAGGTGCCTAAGGCATTGTGGGAAGGGGAAGAAAGAGAAAGTGAACATTGAGAGATGTGCTCTGATTTTCTCTCTCCAAGATTTAACCCAGAGGAGAGAGGAATGCCTCGCTTAACACTCTCCTAAACCAGATAAATCTAAATGTTAATATTTCTCCACTACCTGGGAGGTAGTGGTGGCATGGAGAAGACGCAGTCAAATATAGACAAAATAAAAACCACTATTTTCTCTTCTCATTTCATGCTACACTTTTTAAATATATATTTAAGAACCATACTGTCTATAGTTTAGATCTTTTTCCATTAAAATTCAGTTGTAAGTTTTTTCTCTTGTCATTAAAAATTCTTTGTAACCATCTTATATTTCCAAAATATTTTATCTAGAGGTATGTACTCTAATTTTCTTAACTGTCACTTTATTTAGGTTTATTTTTCTAATTTTTATTATTGTAAATAATGAATTGATAAGCTCATTGCATTTATGTTTATTTCTTGGAAGTGGAAAAGCCAAAATTAATGAATATTTTAGGGTTCTTCATAAGTTCTGCCATATTGTTTTACAGAAATATGATAATAAAATTAACAATTACAGCAACAGCAGATGAATGGGCCAATTTCACCAAAACCTATAATCATTTATTCAACAAATATTTATCAAGGGTCTATTATGAGCTAGTCATTATTCTTTATGCTAGAAGTACACTAGTAAACAACACAGAAAACATCTCTCTTCTTCTTTTTGCTTTTTGGTGAGGAAGATTAGCCCTCAACTAACATCTGTTGCCAATCTTCCTCTTTTTTTTTTCTCCACAAAGCCCCAGTACATATTTGTATACCCTAGTTGTAAGTCATTCTAGTTCTTCTATGTGGGATGCCACCACAGCATGGCTTGATGAGCAGTATGTGGGTCCGCACCCAGGATCCAAACCTGCGAACCCTGGGCGGCTGAAGTGGAGCACGCGAACTTAATCACTCCACCACGGGGCTGGCCCTAACATCTTTCTTCTTAGAGAGCTTGCATGTATGGTATATATGTAGTAAGTGCAGTCAAGGAAAATTAAACAGAGCAAAGGCATAGAGCAGGGCTCTGGCAGCCCCCAACGCCAAATCTTGTCAGCCACCTGTTTTTGCAAATAAAGTTTTATTGGAACACAGCCACAGCCATTCATTTACTATTGTCTGTGACTGCTTTCACTCTACAGTGGCAGAGCTGAGTAGTTGCAACAGAGAACAAATGTCCCACAAAGCCCCATGTGTCAGCAGCACACAGTGTCTTGGGGTAGGCAAAATTTGAAGTCTCCTGGGCTGCTGGGTTTATTTAAAGTGGGTAACTACTGTAACAAATAAACCTCAAAATGTATGCTGGCTCAGATAAATAAAAATAAAATAAAAATCTATTTCTTAGTGGCATAACAGCAGTGGGTATGTGAATAGATTGGGAGGTCTTTCAGGGACCCAGAATTGACAAGGCTTTGCTTTCTTTAACACTTGCCTTCCAAGGTCACTCTGGGGGGTGCCTCTATTCTGGCCAGCCAGAAGGAACAAAAAGCATAGTGTATTTCTTCTTGGGAGGTTCTTTAAGGCTTATGTCACTTCCACCAACACTCCATAGCCTACAGCCCAGCCACAGCTACTGCACCCAACTGCATGGGTTGCCGGGATATGTAATCCCTGTCTGCTCAGCACTTCCCGGTTCTGCTCTAAGGAGAAAGAAGGGCACAGATTTGGACAAGAGGAGGTGACAGTAGGCTACCTCTGTCTCAGGTAGGATACAGTTTCCAATTTCCAACAAGAGTTAGCAAGTCATTATTGTTTTATTGTGCACTTATTTAACACTGAAGTTATGTATTTTTTTATATGTTTCTCAGCCACTGATAATTTTTTCTCTCTGTATTTCCTATCTTCATGTTCTTTGCTCATTGTGCAATTGAGGTCTTGGAATTTTTTAAATCATTTTTATGAGTACTTAAATGATTAAAAATCATAATCCCCGATTACTCTTTTCCTTTTCATTTTTACATAGGTTTTGAAGGTGGAAGTTTTTAAATTTCATGTAATCAAGTCTATATTTTTTCTTTTTTTTTAAAGATTTTTTTTTTCCTTTTTCTCCCCAAAGCCCCCCAGTACATAGTTCTATATTCTTCGTTGTGGGTCCTTCTAGTTGTGGCATGTGGGAGGCTGCCTCAGCGTGGTTTGATGAGCGGTGCCATGTCCGCGCCCAGGATTCGAACCAATGAAACACTGGGCCGCCTGCAGCGGAGCGCGCGAACTTAACCACTCGGCCACGGGGCCAGCCCCTATATTTTTTCTTTTGTAATTCCTTCCATTGTTTTCTACTTGGAAATCTCTTACCTGTAGAGAAGTTAAATGCATATTCATTTGTTGTCTTCAAGTTTCTTAAGGCTTTACATATTCTTTTTCCCAGTTTTATGGAGATGTAATTGACACACAGCACTGTATAAGTTTAAGATTGTATACATATACTTTTAAGTGAGGTTCTAAGTTTATTACTTTTGAAAATAACCAATTTTCTCAACTCTGGCTATTAAATAATTCATCTTTTTCTTATTGATTTGTGATGCTTCATTTACTACATTTTAAGCTACTTTGTGTTCTAGAGTATGAATGTCTATTCATGTCTTGAATCAATACCATGAAATTTTAATTATTATATCTTTACAGTCTTTTTATCTAGTATATTCATATCTGGTAAAGTGAATCCTTCCCATATAACTTCTTTTCCAAATATTTCTTAGCCGTATTTACTCATTTATTTTTTTTATAGCTGTATTTTTTTCTCATGGCAAAATAAAAATGTATTATTTATGTTAAAAAATACAATGTAGAAGTGGAAAGACTTTTAGGTAACTTTTATAATTATTGTATTAAATTCCCGTTATCATTCTAATTATGTTTATACTATATCCATACATTAGTTTGAGAAATTAACATCTTCACAACCTGGAAAACGCTCCTCATTTCTTCTTTTCTGTTCTTCAGGAACATTTTTTTGGTTTTCTTTATGTAGATCAAGAACATTTCTTATTAATTTTATTCCTAGGTATTTTATGTTTTAATAGTATTTAAATATGATATTTTTCCTATTTTATTTTTAACCAGTTTTGCTGATATACTGTAAAATTATTACTGTTGTAGCTGGTCATATAGTTTTTCTATTGATTTTCTTAAATTTTATAGAGAAACAATGATATCATCTAAAAATAGTGACTTATTTTTGTCAATACAGCTCTTCTTTTTTGCCTTCCTTTCCAGTCCTTACCTCACTGCATGCCCTAGAACAGAGTTGCCCAATCCATGGTCCACAGCAGCCCAGCAGCCCATGAATTTGGAAAATGCTAGGTACTTTATCCTCCTCTCACAGGCCCACAACTGACACTTGAGTGTTGAGGGCTACGAAATTCATATGGTAAAGAAACCTAGGGGCCGGCCCATTGGTGCAGCAGTTAAGTTCACACGTTCCACTTTGGCAGCCTCGGGTTTACCGGTTCGGATCCCATGTACAGATGTGGCACTGCTTGGCAAGCCATGCTGTGGCAGGCGTCCCACATATAAAGTAGAGGAAGATGGGCACGGATGTTAGCTCAGGGCCAGTCTTCCTCAGCAAAAAGAAGAGGATTGGCAGCAGATGTTAGCTCAGGGATAATCGTGCTCAAAAAAAGAAACCTGGTTAAACTTATCTAAGCTTGCATGAGGAGTGTACTTAGTACCCCAGAAAACACCCAGTAGTGTACCTCAGGACAATGGCTGTCTCAGCCTCAACTATCCCCTTCTCACAACCATACGTCCTGTTAGCTTTTCCTACCTAGAAATTCTACAGCCACCACTGCTTGTAGAACCTGTGTTCATGGATTGAAGTTAAGATAATTCCAGACAACAACTTCCAGAACAATGTTGAGAGATGGTTGTGATAAAAAGACATCCTTTGATCTATTAAGGTGATGTATTGTAATAGGTAATTCTGTTTGTTTGCGGTTTTTTTAAATTAGATTTACCAGAGGTTTATGTAGTTTATTGTTTTTTTAAGAGTAGTCTCTTTGATTTATAAAGTCTTAATTTTTCTGGGTTTTAATTCATTAATTTCTGCTTTTATCTTTACTGTGTTTTCTTCCTTTCCTTGAGTGGACTTTGCCATCATCTTTTCTAATTTGAGGAGTTAGGTTCTTAGTTCATCTATTATTGTGTTTTCAACTACATATCAAAATGAATGCAAATTAGCCAAATGCTAAATGTTCCCATTATTAGATAAAAGAAAGGGGGGAAAAAGATTAGTTGATTAAATTTCAGCCTCATTGTTTCTCTCCTAGAATGCAGTACGTCAATTAAGCTTTATATCAAAAATAGCTAATATAGATAAGAAAAGAGGACTACTGGCTTTGGGAAACAAATCTGAAAAATCATGAGGTATAGAGAACCCCAATACCAGATTCCCTTCACTCTGGGCAAATCAAAGTCATGTGAGAGGCAGAGAAGAGCTCAGCTGACAAGAATACGCCATCATCACGCGCTCTTGTGGTAATAAAGGTTGACCTTACATTTAGCTCAAATTTGTCTGAGGATTTTAGAGTCTGTCTTCATTTGCGTTCCTCCAGAAGCTAACCCCGAGGCAAGAATTCCCAAGTGGTTTATTTGGGAGGCAATCCCAGGAAACACCACTAGTGTTGTTGGGAAGTGAGCTAAGGAAGAAGGAAGCCAAATAAGAGGAGCATGATCAAGCAGGTTACACTGTGGGCCGCTGGAGCTTGACTCTGCTGGGGACTCTGGGGGCTGGGGTAGAGCAAAGGCCTCGGAGTCGCCCCACTCCAGGGGGAGGGTGCTGGGGTATTTACATGCACATCAACTCCTATCAGTGGGTGAGGGCTGCCAAGAGTAGGGGCCACCTCTGGCCCACAGCTTGCACAGGAAAAGCCCACAGGTAAGGAAATGCAGGCACTGGCAGTCAGAAGTCAGACCAGCGTGCCTTAAATAAGGGTGAGGGGATATGATGGGGGTCAAGAGTGAGGGTTGGGGAGTGCCTGAGAGCTGCCACAGGGGCACTGAATTTCCTTCCCTTCAACTAGCCGTAAAATATCTCACCCAGGCTTGATAACAGTGCCTGGAGTTACTTATGGGCTGACTTGCTTTCTGGGAGACAGAAAACTTTAAGAGGAATTGTTTCTGGTCTAGATGAGACTATGACCTACTCTAGCTTCATCATCAGAGAAGCATCCTCTGGAAATGCAACTGAGAAGGAGCAAAGGTTGAGCCCACCGGTGCTGTCCAGGAGTGGCAAGGGGAGCAGGGCAGGAGGAAGGTCCCTCTCCACAGTCAGGAGATCTCTGGGACTGTTGCTAAAGGGATTCAATCTTTAGGGGGTTGACATGGACAGGGAAGTAAGAAGAGAGACAAATTGCACATTCAAGACAATTTTGTTGTCTTAATAACCACTTCAAGGGACTCCTCTTGTTACAAGATCCTAAACCATAGTTAAGAGAAGCCATCATCTCTACTAGTTCTAGCTCAAGCGAGATGACCTTGAGTCAATTTCTTCATCCCTGAGTAGGGAGGGAAATAAAAACTGCTTTGCCCAGAGAGTAGCTGTAACAACTGATTAAATGTAGGGGAAGCTTTTTGATTAATAAGTGCTTGCTAATAAAAGCAAGCAGTTCTCACAAGAATTTGCTCAGCTTAATTGGCGTGGCAAACTGTTCTCCAAAGCACCGTGCAAATGCAATATAAATAAAAGGGCTTTGACCCTATTTTTCATTGCCAATTTCCCAAGAGTGGAGAATAATAAAATCTAGATTCTAGTCAGCTCTTGTACACTGATGAATTTACTCTCCAAAGTGATATTTGGAAGATTAAAATTCATTTTCATCAATACCATGCCCTTTTAATAAAAGCAATTCTCTTCCATTTATTAGTTGAGTTTTATAAACTACTAGCTACAGCCACAGTAGAAGAGTCACCAATAACAGTACTGACCTTTATTTTACTCCATGGAACTCCAAGTAAATACTTATGAGAATGATTTTTCTAGGGAGAAAATATTTGGTCTAGGTCATCATCACCTGTCTGCTTTTTTGATGAATGACTTCCTCAGCTAAAACCCTCACACAGCAATTTGCGAGTCTACGTTTTCCTTCTCATTCCTGGTGACAAATAACTGTGTCCTCATATAACTCCTTTCCTGATTTCAGCTTAAATTTAGAAGCCACTGGAACATTGTACTGGTCTCAGTTTCTGTGCCACTCAGATCTGCCCACACGCCTTGCTTTCTGGCCCTAGCAACAGCTTATGATTTTGGAGTCAGGTCACTGCTGCTGCCAGCACCACCTCGGATCAGAAAGCCACACACACAGGGCAGATGAAGAGAGATTGCTGCCCCTGAAAGCCAGCCCACTGCTTGGAGAGACCAGGTGACACAAACCAGAAGTGTGGTAGTTACAGCCCTTGGGGTGACTGGTCAGTGGGAGAGAGGGTGGGAGCTGGAGCTGGGAGAGAATTCCTTCTCCCTTTTTCCTCCAATTGAACTATCCAGAGACCCTGAAGATGTCCCGTGAAACCAAGCAATTAACTGCACCTGTCGTGACGCTGAGACCAGCTAAGTAACACACCTCCTTGTATTTTCTGTCTCTCTTTCTTCTCTTTAACATGTGTTAAAAAAAAATAATATAAAATTTGCCAGCTTAACAATTTTTAAGTGTACAGTATAGTAGTGTTAACCATATGCACATTGTTGTGCAACAGATCTCTAGGATTTTTTCATCTTGCAAAACTGAAACTCAATACCCATTGAGCAACAGTTCCCCTTTTTCCCCTCTCCTCAGCCCCCAGCCACCACCATTCTTTTTTCTGTTACTGTGAGTGACTACTTTAGATACCTCGTATAAGTGGCATCATGCAGTATTTGTGACAGGCTTATTTCACTTAGCATAGTGTCCTCAAGTTTGATCCATGTTGTAGCATAAGATGGGATTTCCTTCTTTTTTAAGGCTGCATGATATTCCGTTGTACATATTTACCACAGTTTCCTTATTCATTCATCCATCGATGGATATCTGTGTTGCTTCCACCTCTTGGATGTTGTGAATAATGCTGCAGTGAACACGTATTGCAAATAGCTCTTCGAGATGCTGTTTTCAATTCTTTGGGGTGTATACTCACACTTCTTTGTATTTGAGCTGCCTCACTCCCCCTTCACCCCTCACTCCTGGTTCCCTCGGTTTGCCCAGTGGTGTGCTGGTAAATATTCAACAGCTGGCTCTCCTAGTGTAGTCTCATGGTAAATGTTGGCTGATATTTTCATTTAAATTAAGGAGTAAGATGGAAGTGAAACCACAAAGACGCACGTCTGAACTTCATTCATCAACGGCACGAGCAACTTCTTTGTTGTGCTGGGTAGTAGTTCTCACATACCAGAAGAATAGGTCAATTTTATGTGGTAGTCACAATATAATGGCTGCAGACATCTCATGCTTTTAAGTTTAATAGCATTACTAACCTTTTCTCCTTTACTTTCCTAACTCCAGATAATCAACAAGACAAGTCAAGCCCTGATTTGTATCATTTGCCTGTTTCTGTGGTGTAAATATTTTCATCATGGCTGATTTCAAGCTGCCAACATAATGTCACTGAAAGTGGATTTGGAAAGAGGTGTGCAGTAACACACCATTATTTGGTATTTCTACCATGTAGGTAGAATAAACATAAATAACATCAAGAACATAGATAATATAAAACATAGTCAAATAATTAGAAAGTGATGAGTTTGGGATATTTATTACTTTTTTTTAACATTGTCTCTTTAATTGGAAATTTATGTAATTAAATTTTTAATGATGCCAGTGTTTAACAACAATCCTTGAAAATTAAACAGTCAGCTCTTGTGAGACACAACAAGCTAGCTCTAGCACACCACTGATTTGTACCCCCAAATAAAGTGTTTAGGCCACAAGCTTTTCCCTTAGGCTCTGCTTTCTAGAAAATGTAGGCTATGAGAAACACCCTTAAAACAATTGTGAAGTGTTTTATTATTTCATTTTAGTTTTGTCTTTTCTTTCCCATTTATCTTCCTCATAAAAAGAAAGAGAGAAAGAGAAAAAGAAAGCGAGGAAGGAAGGTAGGAAGAAAGCAAGGAAGGAAGGTAGGAAGAAAGCAAGGAAGGAAGGTAGGAAGCAAGGTAGGAAGGAAGGTAGAAAGGAAGGTAGGAAGGAAGGTAGGAAGGAAGGAAGGTAAGAAGGAAGGATTCAATAGTGGCCAACAACCTTGAAGTCCTTCTTAAATATTTCATTCTTCATAAAGCCCCTGGAACACTTATACCATTCTGGAGCAAAGAAGGAATAATTAGAAAGTGATGAGTTTTGGGTATTTATCCCCTTCTGAGTCTATGTCATTTTCTTCACGTAACAGCCCCATAACACGTGAGAGGGGCACTATCAGAAGAGCATAAAGAGGGGTGCCAAGAATACAATTTCCGTGTCCCCTCCCCTTGGGAAGTGTTGGTCCTTGTAATTCCCTCTTATGATCAAATCTTCTCCACTGGGGGTCTGGGGGACCCCTTGTGACATGAACTGCATTCATGAGCGGTACAAGATTCCCCACTCTCACTTTTCTATAACGAAATATCACTAGGATGCCCGTGTGAATTCGGCAATGCCTACCCTCAGAAAATGAGATGAGGAACAAATTTCCATAAATGCCAAATATTTGATAGGGGAAAGATGAAAGAACTGAATTCTATTCTTACAAATGTTCTAAGTCATAGACCATATTTCCTCCATAAATAAGGAAATGTAAGAAGTTATGAGCTACTAAAGTACTGTCCAGGGAGAAGCAGAGGAATCTTGGCCAAGAAAATCTGCATATAAACCCCTGCTCCTTATTTTGAGTGATTACAGGTCACCTCAATTGCATCTAAGTGCCTTCCTCTAAGTCCTTCCCAAACACATCCTTTGCCCACTTTTCCACTGGGGATAATTATCTTGTGCTTCTTAAGAAATTAAGGTATTAAGAAAACTAACTTCTTTCCTAATTTCCTAACTAATCCTTTCCAAATTTGTCATTTACCTTTCAATTCATTCGTAAACATGCATATCTATCAATATTTTGTAACCACTTTTTTGAGGACCTGCTTTTTTTTCCATCACTTCCTTCAACCATGACTCTCCCTATGCCTTAACTGCATTCTGGCAATGGTTAGAGTTCTCAATCTGTTGACTGTCATCATTCCTCTGGCTAACTATGGTCACAGAAGCCCTCTGAGTAGCAGATGACCAAATGCCAGCCCCAGCATCGGATCAGGTACAAGTTCTCCGGATAGCCCTGAAGGGCATTCACCCACTTGGTTCCCTGATGAGGAAGGTCTGGCTCCACTTGACCTTTTCCTTTTTGCCTCAGCTCTCCCCACAGCAGTACGCCCTGCAGCATCTTGCTACTGGAACACCTGTTGTAAGTAGTATCTTGGGTATAGTACTAGCTGGATAATGCAAGATAAAGTTCATGAGGTTGACTTAACTAATGGAAAGTTCACAAATCTTTGCTATGGTGGTTTCAGAATGTGTCCACAAATTTTTTGGTACTCCTTTGATGAAGTGGAGCCTAATTCTGCTCCCCTTGATTGTGGAATAGACATAGTGACTCACTGCTAACTAATAGAATAGACAGAAATGATGTGTGACTTCTGACACCAGGTCATAAAAGACATTGTGGCTTTCATCTTGGTCAGTCTCCTGGGTTGCTCCTTCTGGGGACAGTTAGTTGCTATATCATGAAGACACTCAAGCAGCCTAGAGAAGCCCATATGGCAAGGAAATGGGTCCTCCTACCAATGGCCAGGGAGGAACTGAGGCCTCTTGCCAACAGCCATGTCATTCAGTCATCTCGAAGGTCAATCCTCCAGCTCCAGTCAAGCCTTCAGATGACTGCAGCCTCTGCCAACATCCTGACTGCAACCACATGAGAGATCCTTAGCCAAAATCACCTAACTAAGCTGCTCCTGAGATTCTGACTTTATTAAATTTGTTGATATTGTAATTAGGACTTCTGCATCTACATCCACACAGAGTTGCAACTCCTTCTGCAAACCCCCATGCAGCCCCCATGCTCTGAGGGCCTCCTACCCCTGTCAGGGTCCAGACTCCCACAGCTTGCCCTGGCCACCACTTTTGACCGCCTGCTCCAACACCTGCATTTGAGACAGTGGCCTGTTGCTCGCCCAACAACTCCAGACTGGCTTCAGACTGGACAAACCAGCAAACTTTTCTGCTATCAAGTGGGCTGAATCACACCGTCATCAATGAGGTCTGGACTCATTTCAAGTTTATCCTTTCTTGGGTATTTGCCCTCAGCCCTAGGTTTCCATAGAGTTTCCTTGTATCTTACAGTGATTATTTTATCATAGTTAGTAATTCTTATATTACACTTCTCCTATTTAACCTACTGTGTGATTTATATCACCTATTTGACCCAGACTGCTACAACCAAGAAGAACTTCATTAACATCTCTTCCTTGGAACTGGCTGGAGACTCAGGCTATCCCTGAGAGGTGGGTTGGGAAGAAAATCCATTCCTGCCTGTAGGAGGGGGTTCTCAAGGTACCCTTCCCAGCCTGCACCTACTGTTAACATGAAGCTTCTGCCACATTACAATGCTCTTGGATGGATGCAGCTTACAAAGAGGTATGAATATTAGCTCAGCACCCCATTCTTGATTCCACACCATTTCTCTTCTACCCTCATACAAAAATCCTGCATCCCTTGAAGGTCACACCATAGGTTTTTATCTCCCCCTGGACGAGAGGGAATGAGGCCATCTACTCACATCTGTCATCCACTGATCACCCAGATTCCACCCAGCAGACCGGGCTGATTAGTCTGCTGAACCTTTCTTCCTTCACCTCTCTGTGTACATCCTTTCTTTGGTCTCTGGTGATAACACTCCCCACACCCCAGTACAGAACAGCAGTTAGGGGTATGGGCTCTACAGCCCAAGTGTGTGATTCAAGCACCACCTCTGTGACTAGCTCTGTGCTTTAGATATGCTACTTCACCTCTCTGTGCCTCAATGCCTTCACACGCATAATGGGGATGGAATAGTAGTACCTATGTCACGAGATTGGCAGAGGACTAAATGAGTTAATGCGTGTAAAATACTCAGAAGTTTTCCTGGTCCATAAGTATCTGATAAGTTTAGCTAACATTATGGTTCATTTTATAGTCATCTTTATGGGAGTTTTTATCTTCCATATATATGAACCATCCCACACATTAGACTTACCATTTGACCATCTTAGCTACCTAAGATCCCCCACCCCACTCTGATTTAGGCACTGTATTAGTCTGCTCAGACTACCATTACAAAATGTCACAGACTGGGTGACTTAATCAAAGCATTTATTTTCTTACAGTTCTGGAAGCTGGAAGTCCATGATAACGGTGCTGGCAAATTTAGTTTCTGGTGAGAGCTCTCTTCCTGGCTTGTAGACAGCTACCTTCTCACTGTGTCCTCACATGGCCTTTCCTCTGTGTGTGTGTGGAGAGAGAGAGAGAGAGCTCTTTGGTGTCTCTCCTTCTTATAAGGACTCCAATTCTATTAGATTAGGACCCCACCCTTATGACCTTATTTAACCTGAATTACTTCCTTAAAGGTCCTACCTCCAAATATAGTCTCATCAAGGGTTAGAGCTTGAACATAAGGATTTTGGGGGGACATAATTCACTCCATAACAGGCACACACTTCCAGGGTCACAACACGGAACAAGTCATCATCTGGAAACTTTAACACCAGCCATAATTTCCTGTCCTGCAAGCTCTCTGATGCCCTCACTCTCACTGCATCTGCCCTCTGACTTCCCTGGATTCTTCCATTTCTCTCTACCACCACCTCCTTAGCCCCCTACTCATGCACTTCTTTTTCCCTCTTTTCTTGGACCCCATGACTGATGCCCCATAAGCCCCTGGTCCAGGCATTTCAAGATACCTATTGCATCACCACTTCTGGACCATCTCCAAGAAATGTGTGTTTGAGAACCCCCAGGTGGACTTGATAGGTGCATCCTGTCTCCCAAAGTGTTAAAGTGATGCCCAACAAGATGTCATCCATTCTGGAAGGAGGCCCTCTGGGACACTCAGTGACATGCAGCAATCCAGGAGTCCACTAGGTACTGCAAATGGTTCGTCCCTCAATTCTCTGCCAGGACAGCAGCACAAGAAAATGAGCGGAGAGAACTAGCCCACATCCTCTGAAGTAGCCAGTAAATAGAATGGGCTCCCTAATTCCTGACACTCGTTAATGGTCCTGCTGCTGGGAAAATTATGAATCATGTTGAATGTTTATCTTCCCACCTCCCGCTTTCATATTCATCCTCAGTCTGCTTCTCTCAGCTTCAGTTTCCTCCTATGTAAAAAAGTAAAGCGATACCTCTTAGGAGACAAATGAAAATCTTATCAGATAACATCTGTAAAATTACATCCAGCCCAGTAGCTGAAACATAACAACCCCTCAATAAATATTCGTTCTTGCCCTATTTCTTAACCATTCTTAAAGTATTTGCATTTTATTCATTTATTTTATAGATTATAAAGAACATATAAGAACATCACATTGGGTGGGATATAAAAAGAAAAATTCACCAAAAATTGCACCACCTTAACACAGCTATTTCCCATTTTACATATTCCCTTCCATTCTTTGATAACATGATTATTATGTATTTTTAGGGCACTGCAATCAAGAGTGTGTACAAAAGTTCACATCATTATGTTCCTATGTTGCTATTGTCTCCATAATTAAAACTTTCATGAATGCATAATATTTCATCAAGGGACTATAGTATGATTTAACTAATCATCCTTCTACCACTGAATAGTTAAGTCAGCTCCAATGTTTGCCTATTATAGTAAAAATGAGGTGCAATAAACATTTTTGTGTTTGTTATTTGTTTTCCTTATTTGGGGTTATTCCCTTCTGACTTATTCCTGGAAGTGGAATTTCCATGTCAAAAAAATGTAAATATTTTTAGAGCTCCTGATACATTTTGCCAAATTGCCTCCAAAGCATTTCTGACAGTCTTCACTGCCACCGGTAGTGCCTAAATGAGAGGAGTGACGTTTTTAAAAGGATGTTCATTATTCTCCAGTTCTAAGTGCTTAGTTACCTATAGAGTTTAGACCAGGAGTGTCCAACTCCCTCAGGCTCCTTGACCTAAAGGAGAAGGCAATGTGTGCATATATAGCTTCATTTTCAGGTAGCATCTTCTCTAAAATCCCTACTCTCCAGAGATATACCATCTTCTTGCCTATTTCTATTATCAGAGGGTCCTCCTCTCTGCCAATCCTGAATTTTCATCATCTCCAGGTGCAGGCTGTCTCTTTAACCAGGTAAACATAATGGCTTTGGACATGGTTCAGTTGTATGGCTCTTCTGGTTACTCATAACATAGGCTCAGTGTTGCTGGGCTAAAGTCCAGAGGAAGAGAGATATTGGAAGGAGCAGGTGGACAAGGCCTCCTCACCCAATGACACTTTTGTAGGGTCCCCAGAATCCAGGGATATGTCTTTAACTTTGCCAGTCCCAAAATTCAGTTTTGCCTGACCTCCTGCCCTAGGAGAAGGCCATGAAAAAGGTGGATTCGCTCAAACCAAATCCAGGCAAAGTGATGACTTTTGTTAATGATTAAGCATGCACATAATGCACAAATTTGAGACGTTGGATCTAAAAGGGGGAAGACAGTTCATAATGGGGTCATTCAGTCTGAAGGGATGGAGAGAAAGTAGGAGTTATCCATTTGGTAACTTGGTAAAATGGAGAAACCAGACAGCTAAAGACTGAGGAGTAGAAACGTGAGTAAGTGGGTAAGGGAGGATAAAGGTGAGGAGTTTGCATGATGAGTGAGTGTGGTGCTGAGGTATCGTTGACACCGCTGCTGAGGGCACAAGGACATGGTAGAACTGGGATGCCAATGAAAAGGACGTTCAGGCAGAGGACATAGAGGGAATCTGTAACAGCAGCTGCTTTCTGCTGGTGCCCAGGGGGGATGCTCCCGCTGGCTTTCAGCCTGTAGATCATCAGAGGTGGGTGCAGATATGCAAGGCTTGCACTAGGATCCCACTGTGATTCAAACCAGGGGCTCCAGTCTGAAACTAGGGGTCTTGGAAAAACATGGAAGCCAAAGGACACCAGCTGTAGCTGATGTGGACAGAGTGGAGTGGGGACAGGATATGAAACTGCGGCAGTGTGACCTCTTCAGAAGGCCATCACATCTCCAAGATAGGGTTATGGCCACATGCCTGTGTATGTATGGGAAGAGGAGGGGAACGTGACCATGAGGTTGTGATAAGCTATAGTTACAGGGGATTTCTGGAATAGTAATGAATATACCCATCCCTTGGGTGGCCATAACTTGGGGGCAGAGGTCAAGGCAAGCAATGTCCTGAGAGTATCAGAAGAAGAGCACCACATGCAGTGGCCTGAGGGGAAACAATTTCATTGAGACCCAGGTTAACAAAGGTAATAACAGATATCAATCTTGCCAGCCAGCACTTTGAGCCACCCATCCCTGCCTTACACAGGTCTTCCAGGCATTCTGCCCCTTCTGAAGCCCCCTTGGAGGCCTGGAACCTCCTTGGTTAGTTCTGTGGTGCTTAGGTGTCCTCAAGACTCCTCTTTCTAGGATAGAGCATCTGCCTGTTGGTTCAGTGTGCCTGAAACTCAGCAGATGGCACACAGTTCCCAGCTGGCGAGCACTCCAGTGGGAATTGGGCAGAGAAAAGCTAATCAACTGGGAAGAAGTGGTTGCCATTTAAATAGGATAATTTGCTTTGAAGGACCCAAGTGACCCGTAATGGAATCATTTCCCTCCTTGTGGTGAAAGTTAAAATAACAGAGACTTTTCTAAGCTATTCCTAGTCTTCAGGGGCTTCTTTCTGGAATGCAGGGGCTTAGCATGGCTGTTTGTAAGGTAGATCCCATTATTTTAGGGAACTTGGGGGTTATGTTGAAGGCACGTTTGTCAACTGAAGTATTTATTCATTAGACATTCCCACCACGTCCCAGACACTGTGCTAGAATATTGATTTAAGTACGTTTGGCTGCAAGTAACAAAATCTCTGGCTGACAGTGCTTTAAATGATGAAGACATTTAATTAACTTGCCAAACCAAAAGTCTGGACGTAGGCAGTGCCAGGATTGGTGCAGCAGTTCAACCATGCCAGCAGGAACACAGGGTCTTCTTACCTCCCTCTTCTGCTACCATCAGTGAGTCAGCTATGTCTGCCCTCATGCTTTCCACATGGCTTTCACAGCTCCAAGTATCACGACCTTACATGATGCCATAGACTGAATGTGTCCCTTCAAAATTCATATACTGAAGCCGCATTCCCAATGTGATGGTATTAGGAGCTGGGCCTCTGAGAAGCAATTAAGTCATAAAAATAGAGCCCTCATGATGGGAATTAGTGCCCATATAAGAAGAGACACCAGAAAGATCATCTGTCTCTCTTCCATGTGATGATACAGCAAACAGGCGGCCAACTACAAACCAGGAAAAGAGCCTTCACCAGGAACCCAATTGGCTGGCACTTTGATCTTGGACTTCTCAGCCTTCAGGACTGTGAGAAATCAATCTCTGTTATTTAAGCCACGTAGTTTTTGGTACATTTGTAATGGCAGCCCAAGTAGACTAAGACATATGACAACATCCTAGGAGGAAGGAAAAGATCAGAGGCAAATAAGCTTTTCCCTCCGTGGATTGCTGTGTTCACTAAGAGGGGAGATCTTTCCACAAGACCAGAACTAGGTCACATGGCCATCTGTAGACCAGTCACTGGCAAAGGAGAATTGGAGTACTCCCTTGGCTTAGACAGCCATGGTTCATCTCTTGGGGATGGGCACAGTACCCTGAAAACAAAATTGAAATTCAATCACTAGGGAAGAAGTAGAACAGCTGGTGGGGGCTCCCCACATATGACATGGTGATGACCACGATAGATATAGTCTCCACCCTCATGGAGCTTACAGTTTAGTGACAGAGACAGGCAGGAACCAACCATTAAATATATGATCTTAAATTGCATTAATCGCTATGAATGAAAAGCTGAGTTTTATGAGAAAAAACTTCATTGAGACTGGGAGGTAACGTAACCTCCATCATCCCTTACGTCCATCTTTCATCATGTGGCAGCAGGGTGGTTTTCCAAGCCACCTGTTTCGGACCAGGTCCTCCAGTTTGAACCCAGTGTGGTGGGCGGAAAAATACCCACCCCCACAAAGATGCTCATGCCCTAGTCCCTAGAACCTGTGAAATGCTACCTAACGTTGCAAAAGGGACTTTGCAAATGTGATGAAGTTAAGGATCTTGAGATGGGGAGATTATCCTGAATTGTCCAGATTGACCCAATATAATCACAAAGGTCCTTATAAGAGGAAGGCAGGAGGGTGAAAGGCAGGGAAGGAGATGTGATGATAGAAGCAGAGGTCAGAGTGATGCATCTATGAGCCAAGGAATGTGGACAACCCCTAGAAGCTGGAAAACTCTAGGAATGGATTCTCCCCTAGAGCCTCCAGAGGGAACACAGTTCTGCTGACACCTTTATTCTAGCCTCATAAGACTCCATTTCAGACTTCTGACCTCCAAACTGGGAGATAATGTCAGCTTTGTTACAAGCCACTAAATTGTGGCAATTTGTTATAGCAGCCATAGGAAACCAATACACCCAGTAAGTCCCAGTTCAAACTCTTCACATCTGTGTCCACCTATAAATACCTGCAGACAAAAGCCAGAGGGAGCACATCACCTAACTTGGAGGAAGAGGGTCATGTCAATCACTTTGAACATCGTTAATCTAAGGGTAGGTAACATAAAAGGAATTGCTGTAATATTTTTGTGAATCCATTCTCTTCTTTCCTCCAAAGAGACATAAAGGGAAGCTTAGTACTTTCCAAGGATTCTCTGAAATACAATCTTAGGAGTCAGTTATATTTTTCTCTCTCAGCTGAACTTCCCAAGTGCTCATCATCACTCATTCATGATGGAGAGCTTGATTTAAGATCATAGCTTTCACCTTAGAGAAAAACAAAAACAGCTAATGGTATTTTTCCCTCAATTCTCCAGAGCTGATGGCAGTGCTGGACAGAATCTGTCTCTGAAGAGGATTCTGACCTGCAGCTCTCCTGTGAATCAGGAGTACAAGTCAGTCTTGAGCCTTCCCTCATGAGCTGACATACAGATCAAGAGGTGGGTGCAGAGACAGTCTTTGTAGAACTCAGGAAGAAAATCCAACCAGAAAAAGGCAGCCAACCACCATGATTTAGGGAGAGAAACTATCATTAGAGCACAAGACTAAAAGATGGTAAAATAAGCAAAATGGAATATTTAAACAAAAATTTTAAGACTCCTAATATGAAGTATAAAATTCCAATGAGCAAAGGGCCCGATAAAAGACCCAAAAAGTTATTTGATGGAATTTAAATGGCAAGCAAAAGCCTTATCTCCTCCCCCTCCCTTCCTGCCCAGCCCTGCACCACTGCTTTGGCAGGGCTCTCGACATCTCATGCCCTGATGATGAAATAGCTTTACAAATCATCTTTCTCCCTCATCACTTTCCAGTCCATTTTCCACATTGCTGCCAAAGTGGACTTTAAAAACACAGATTTTGTCAAATCACTTCCATACTAAAAACAATTTGCTGGCTCCCAACACCAGGCACCTGGTAGGAAATGTAATATATATATATTATATATATATACATATGGCACATATATATATATATATATGGCACATATATTGCTGTATGAGCTGGCCCATTTCTCATGCACATTGTTCCTTACCTTCAGCTTACACGTCAACTATATTGAGACTCCATACATTCACACATGCTCTTCCACCTGTCTGGAATGCCCCATTCTCCCACCTGACCCTAAATACAACTAGCAAACTCCAACTCATTCTTTAAGACCAAACATCTCCCAGTTGTCTTCTTGGTTCATTCAGGGTTGATCATCCTGACTACTGGTGCTTACCTCTATAGGAGCTGTTATCATAGTGTATGACTATTGTTTTTCATATATCTACCTTCTCAACCTGACCATGAGCTTCCTGAAGAAAAGACTCTGCTTATTCACTATTTTATCCCTGGCAGCCAACACAGAGTCAGGTTACTCAATAAATGTTTACCAAAAGCAAATAAATGAGAGGTTGTGTTTGGCTGCATGAAACAGAGACACAAACATAAATTAGTAGGAATTATTTTTTTCTCACACACTTAAGAAGTCGGGGGGCCAGCCCAGTGATGTAGCAGTAAAGTTCACATGCTCCACTTCAGTGGCCCGGGATTCATGGGTTTAGATAACGGGTGCATACCTATACACTGCTCATCAAGCCATGCTGTGGGGGCGTCCCACATACAAAACAGAGGAAGGTTGGCACCAGTGTTGGCTCAGGGACAATCTTACCCAAGCAAAAAGAGGAAGATTGACAACAGATGTTACCTTATGGCCAATCTTTCTCATCAAAAACAAGAAGAAGAAGAAGAAGAAGTCTGGAGGTTGGAAGTCCAAAGCTGTTGTAGCAGTGCCATGGTGGCATCAATGCCCCAGTCTCCTGTCTTTCTGCTTCTGTTTTCTGAGCTTTGTCACCTCAAATCATCTGAAGTCTGTTCTCTATGCCAGGAAGCAGGAAAAAGAAGGACGTGGCAAATAGGAAAGGAGCTTTGCCTATATCATGAAAGTAAAACTTCCCAAAATATCCCCAGCAGACTTATGCTTATATCTCAAGAAGCAGAACTGTGTCACAGGGCCACCCTTAGCAGCAAAGACAACTGAGATACGTAGTTTGTTTGCTGGGCACATTGCCACTTTGAACAAAATCGGCATTTTCTTAGAAAGAAATAGAGAGTGAATACTGGGTGCGCAGTAAGCACAGAATGCGTGCAGGGAAGCATGTATGAGAAACTGAGCCTTAACAAGGCACTTAAGATAGGAATACCCTTTAAAGGCTATACTCAAAGCTTCTGAAGGTCAAGGGGTCCGGTCCAGGATCAAGCAGAGAGAACATTTACTGTAGCGGTTCTCCTCTAGTGACAGAGCTTTTTAAAAATGCAGATGCCCAGAACCAACCCTTGCACCACGGAATCAGAACCTCAAAGGTTGGGAATCTAAAATGCAGGTCCACCATGTACAGCTGTGTACAGCTGAGGCAACTGTATGGCATGGCCTTGCAGACACGTGTGGCTTTTGAAAACTCTACAAGCATATCTACTACACGGCCAGCATTCAACTTCTGCCCTAGACTCTTGCCCTTTGGTTCAAGCCACAGAGTCAAACCTCAGACGGGAAAATGGGAGCATAATGCAGTGGTTAAGGTCATGGGCCCTGGAGTCAGACTGCCTTAGCTCTTTTCCTTACTAGCTGAGCAATCTTAAGTTCGTTGATGTCTCTGTGCTTCATTTTCTCATCCTCAAAATGGGATGATGACAGTACAAATAGCATAGGATCATTAAGAGGATCAAATGAGACGATATCTGTATGGAACTTGGACTAAGGGCTGACATAGTAAACATTCAATAGGTGTTAGCTGATATTATTACCCTAGATGTGTGAACAAAGAGTGAAGAGATTTCATTCAATTGTTTTTTTAAAGATGCTTTTATCAGGTTAAAGAAGTTCCCTTCTATTTCTAGTTCACTGAGAGTTTTTATTACAAATTAGTGTTGAATTTTGTCAAATGCTTTTTCTTATTGCATCTGCTGAAATGCTCATTTGATTTTTCTCTTTTATTCTGTTAATGTGATTATTGCATTGATTTTTTTGAATGTTAAATCAAACTTGCATTCCTAGATTAAACCAAACTTGGTCATGATATATTATCCTTTTTTTATGTTGTTGGATTTGATTTGCTGCTTGTCAAGAATTGTCGTGGCTATGTTCAGAGGGATATTGATCTGCAATTTTTTTTCTTGTAATATCTGTCTGGTTTTGGTATCAGAGTAATGCAGGCCTCGTAAAACGAGTTGGAAAATATTCTCTCCTCTTCTAACTTCTAAGAGTTTATACACAATTGGTATTATTTCTTCCCTAAATATTTGCTAGAAATCACCAGTGAAACCATCTGGGAATGGAGTTTTCTTTGTAGGAATGTTTGTACTTATATATTCAATCTATTGAGACATGCAGGGCTAGTGATTTTATTCCATTAGAAATAAAAATCTCAGCATCCGGGAAGACACACCACAGGCGCGCCTTCACTTTTCTGTGTAGGAAACACTCACGGGGACACAGAACCCCTTGGCTAAGGCTCTCCCCATGGAAGCACGTACGCTGCCTGCTGCAACACTCCTCGCTGGAACCCAGGTCCTCTGCTTAGATTCCAGCTGAGCTAAGGAGAGGCCACCATCAGGTGTGGGCTTGAATGCAGCTTTCCTACCAGCTTGGCTCATGTGGGGGAAAGATGGGTCAGGAGGCTGAAATTAGGTCCGTTTAGGCCCCAGCTGGGGCCACAGGTGCAACTAAACACCCTGGATAATGCCCAACACTAAGGGACCTTATTTGCATTAAAGATGTCATAATTTGCATATTTGTCACAACAGTTTTCCAGCAGATGTCAGGGAAGGATCTCAAGGAAGTTGTGCCAGCCTCAACTGACCAGTGAGGCCCACAGCAGCCTTGAAGAGGCCTCTGTGGCTGAGACAGCAGACAGGGTCAACCAACTCATTCATTCAGCTGTTCAACAAATACATATTTTGTGCCGCCTAAGTGTCAGGTGCTATTCTAGGAGTTGGTGCTTTCCTGGTGCATGTTGTTAGGAAGATCACTTCATCTCAAAGTAAATACAGCTATGTCACTGTGTCAACAGCATAACTCATAAAAACTTTTAAGATAACACAGAAGCCCTCAAAAATGGTTATGCTCCTACCTCCCCAACCTTGGGTCTCCAGACCCCACAGGGCTACATAATCCTTCTCTGTTTTAAGGGGTTCACAAGGAACGCTTTACAGGATTATTCTCTTCAGGGAATAATCATCCAAAACAACAGCATCAAAGGTATGTGGAAGTCAGCCTTCAGTCAGACCTTTTTGTCACGTGCACGTGGAGCATTTGCCAAATTTGAAAATACACTAGGCCATAAAATACCTCCCAATCAATTTCAAATGTTTGAAATCATATAGAATATATCCTCTAACCACAATGGAATTATTTTTGGAAGACAATAATTAATAAAAAGATAATAGGAAAAACCCCAAATTAAGGAACATATTACTAAAAAATAATAATTATAATAAATAAAAAACTCCCAGGTCAGAAAAGAAATCACAATGGAAATTAGAAACTATTCTAAATGGAATGGTAATTAGAATATAACACATCAAAATTTTTAGGATGCAGCTGAAGTAGTGCTTACAAGGAAATGTAGAGCTTTAAATACTTGCATTAGAAAAAAGGCTGAAAATTGATTATCTAAGTATATATTTCAAAAGTTAGAAAAAATTAACAAATTAAAATATATTCAAAGCATGACTTGCCTGGTACATAGTAAGTGCTATATAAGTGTTAGCTATTATTATTATTATTACCTGGCTTAAGGGGAAAAGTGGGTGCTATATATGCTACATGGTTTACCAAAACTTACCAGACTCTCTGCATTGGAATTTGGGTTTAAAGCCCCATATGTTAATAAAACAGCAATTCTATTTTTTTTTTTTAATAAAACAAAGCAAAGAGCAATGGGTAAGATGGAGGGCTCTAAAGCTAAGCTGCCTGGCTGGGACTCCAGGAGCTACAGCTGACAAATTATATGGTTGTTTCAATTATGTATTGCTGCATAACAAACTATGCCAACACTCAGTGGCTAAAGCAGCACCATTTTATTGCACACAATTTTGTGGGTTGGGAATTCGGGCAGGGTTCAACAAGCAAGTCTCTCCTCTCTGTGGTGGTAGTAAGGCTCCTAGATTTGGATGCATTCAGCTGGTGGCGAGGCTGGGCTGGCTGGTCCAAGAAGGTCTCACCCACAGGACCGGGCTTAGACAAGGCTGTCGGCAGGCACACTGTGGTCCTCTTCCACGTGGCTTCTCTCTCCACGTGCTCCCTGTTACCATACGGCCTCTGTCTCCAGCAAGATAGCCTGGACTTCTTTATATGAGGAGTCAGGGTCCTAGGAAAACGAAAACAGACTCTGCAAAGCCTCATAAGGCCTCCAGCAGAAGGAGGAAGTTGCACCATGTCACTCATATTGCTTTCTATTGGTCAAAGCAAGTCACAGACCAGTCCACTTCCAGGAGAAGAGAAATAGACTCCACTTATTGACAGAAGTGACAGTCTCATTGAAAAAGTAGGAGGGATTGTTGCCACCAACTTTGGAAACAGTATACCACAGGGACGTTGAGCAATGTACTCATACCTTCTGTGCTTCAGCTCCCCCATCTGCACAGGGAGATAATATCAGTCCCTAGGTCAAGGGTTGTTGTGAAAATTAAGTGAGAAAAACATCTGAAGCCCTTAGACGTGTCTAGTACAGGGATTCTCAAACTTGGCGTGTGTAAGGACCACCTGAGGGGGCTTGTTAACAGGAGATTCCTGGGCCCCACCCTCTACAGTTTTTGATTGAGCAGGTCTGGGTTGGGGCCCTCAAATTTGTGTTTTTAACAATTTCCCAGGGGATGCTGACGCTGCTGACCACACTTTAAATAGCACTGGGGTAGTAGACAGTAAGCACTCAACAACTGTTAACTATTTTTATTTTAAAAGAAAAAGGGAGAAAAAGATTACAGACAGCTTTGCTATTTAGACCCTGAAGGCACAAGGAAGTAACATTTGTTGTCTTTCTCCCCCTCGAAGGAGAGAGTTTGTGAGTATAGAAAAAATGTCGTGAAGCAGGATGAAATGCGTAGTGGAGCCTTTCAATGCTGTGGTTTGCCGAGGGCCAGTGGATGAGGAAGGCCCCCCGAGGAAGCAGCTTTGGAGCTATGTGGCCAAGGATGGACAGAAACTAGACAGAGGGGAGGAGTGCCTTGCAGGCAAGGGGAAATGCATGAATAGATGTTCATCGGTCACACTCACTGTGCATGCCGTTTAATTTAACGGGTTATTTTTTAAAATCAGGCAGTGTGGCAGAACTGTAAGGGAATAAAAGAATATTCATTTCTACCCAATCCCCAGGCCTCCACAGCCCCCCGTTTTTCTCATCTAGAATCCGGATGCCAAGCTTTGTCAGCTCCACTGTATCATCAGCCAGCCCGGGCCTCTCCAAGTTGTCATGGTAACAGAATACCCTCATCCCTCTTGTTTCTTCTCACAAACTATTCCAAAGAATGAAATACCATGACACCAGGATCTTTGCCATTTCTCAGCTGAATTTCTTTGGAAACTGCATGTTCTCAAGAGCTGATTCGCAAGTTCTCAGGGTTAGTTCCTCTCTTTTGTGGATAACCCTTGTCGAAACCCATCCCTTTGTGCTCTGAAGTAATATACGATCTTGTACTCCAGCTCTGGGAGACCTTGACTTTTGCAGACTGAGTCCCATGTTCCCTGTGGTTTTGAATGTATCGCTGTTTTCTCAATAAGAAAGAAGTGTATGCAGTTTCAATACCAAATTTACTCCAGCCCTATGCCACCTCACCCTGCTCAATAAAAATCCTCAGACAAGGAAAAGGAGAACACAATTCCCCTTAATTTCTGATACTGTAAGGATTAATTGAGGGTTATTTTTTTGAGTCAGTTCTCGTGGTTTCATATCATCTATTTTAATTTAAGAGAATCCTCAAAGTTGCAGTATTTAGGTCATCTACGCCAGTAGTTCTCACACTTGCATCTGCATCAGAATCACCTGGAAATCTTGTGGAAGCACAGATCGCTGGCATTTCTGATTCAGCAGGTATAGAATGGGGTCTGAGAATTTATATGTCCTACAACTCCCCAGGTGATGTTGATGCTGCTGTTCTGGGGACCACACTTTGAGAACACCGATGGTTGCCGAGGCTAGTTAGTAAGACTATGAATGACCAGCAATTGGCAAACTCCTCGAATGCACCTCTGGCTCACCTGTTAAAGGGAGGGTGGGCAGGGGAAGGGCCCTCACCACCATGCAGGCAGAAGATGCTGGTTCACTACACTCCCCCGCCCCCAGTGGGATCATGGCTCACCTGAGGCAAGTCATAAAAGTTCTCTAAGCTAAAATTTAACCTTAAAAAGAATAATATCCCCTTACTTAACTTTGCAAAATTATTGTTCCAATTAAGTGTGACAAAGCGTGTGAGGCTCCTCAGTGAGCAGGGAACTGCCACACAAATATAAGTTGCTAAGAGTGTTGCTGCCAAGACTAAGTGTTTTCATAACTGCTGAAGTGAAATTCTATTCATCCCTCAAGGCCACCTCAAATGTTACCTCCTCAGGGGCATGGTCCCTAATCCCCACGTGCAGAATTGATCCTTTTCTCATCAAAATTCCCACAACACTTGGTTTATACCTCTCTCTCTGTCTCTCTCTCTCTCTTTCTTTTTTTAGTGAGGAAGATTGGCCCTGAGCAAACATCTGTTGCCAATCTTCCTCTTTTTTTCCTCCCTAAAGCCCCACTGCATAGTTGTATATCTAGTTATAAGTCCTAGCTCTTCTACATGGGGTGCCACCACAGTATGGCTTAATGAGCAGTGTGGTAGGTCCACGCCCAGGATCCAAACAGGTGAACCCGGGGCTGCCAAAGCAGAGTTCACGAACTTCACCACCATGCCACCCGGCAGGCCCCCTATACCTCTCTTTCGATACTTCCTTTTTTGTCAGGTATAAAATGTGATAAGTTGCATGTCTCCCCCGTAGATTCTGAGCTCTTTGAAGACAGGGCATATAGTTTTTTCGCCTGTCTGTGTCCCACTCCACACCTTCATTCTTAGCACAGTGTTGTGCACTTTTAAGCATTTATATTTCTATATATACATATATATATTCGCTTGAACTAAAAAATAAATGAATAAAAATATCAAGATTACATATCCCTGACTTTAGATCAGATGACGTATACAGTGTCTACCTATGTTCTCCCACTCCTCCCACACAACCTCACCATCCAAAAATATATAGAATATATATGCTATATATTTTATTTAATATATCACATTATATATATAAACTCATATGCACACATACACACAAATAATAAAGAGTGAACTCAAGAAACTAAAAATTGTGGCCCACATGGCTGGCCTGAGCTGGGCTCCTAGATCCAGCATGGCTCTCCCAGTTGCCACGGTTCAGGTATCCTCAAGATAGACTCTTCAGAAGATGGAAGCAAGCTTGATAGTGAGCAGCTCCCATCCCCAAACCGGATGGTTGACCTCTACCAGGACAAGCTCCCAAGAGAAGAAGGTACAGGACACAGATTGCCAGATGCCAGATGGAGCAATATGGCTCCCAACGCTGTGCTGTGGACATGGCCTTGACCACACAAGCCTGAGTGGGGTCAGAGAAACTAGAATTAGTGAGGATCTGTATGTTTTCAGCTGCCTTGGCCACTAGAATTCTGCAATTGCAGAAGCCCCCCCCCCCCCCCCCTTCTGTCTTGAGGATCTTGATTCTGAGAGAAGACACCATAACTTTCATGAAACCCATCCAGGAATTACTAGATGCCTTCAACTAACCAGGAAAATCGCACACCTTGGTGGCATCTTGCCTGATAGGAGGGAAATGGGCCTTCAAATGGCCCAGGTAGGGATCTCAGCCAGAGGAAGTCATAGGTGGACCAAGGAGGGTAGACCAAGGGCCATAGCAATGGGCAACAGACTGCACCTGCTGCTCCTCCTGCTCCTCCTCACAGCCCTGTGCAGGGGAGATCTCCAAGGTCCTCCCCCCCTGCAGAGGTATAGAGTGGCCACATGCAAAAGTCTCCTGTGGATTTGGTTTTTATGAGACTCTCTCTGAATTTCCAGCACACAGAGCAAAGACCCAGCCATTGACAAGATGGCGCCACACCTCTGGGGCCCTGACCTAGGCACCGAGATGGCCTTCCTCCCCATCACCTCCCCTTCTGTCCTCTTTAATGTCAATATTGAACAGAAAATATTTAACCAAACCCTTCAGATCCTATTTATATTTTTTAAATATTTTAATCAACCCTGGGTTTTGCCATCCGCAGTTGAACACCGCTTTCTTATTGCTGTGTAAACTTTCCCAGAAATACGTTTCCTCATTCAAAATACCACAGGAAATTGAGCACCTAGGAGGGCTGCCATTTGTAACTGTCATCAACCTTCTAAGTCCAGCAAGATAATGGGTTATGGAGAATTTTCTTTATGTTCTGCACCTTCACTGTCTGCTTACCTAAAATAATTCTTGCTCTGAGCTGTAAAATATATAGGAAGAAATGTTCTGGTTGTCTTTTAAAGTACATTTCTGGTGATATTCAGCATAAAAATCCCTATAAGATTCTCCCCTGAAACCACGTTGACGAGCCCTGAGTGACTTTCTAACTCACCCTCAGTATCCGGGTCCTCTGTCACTTGTCTGCCTTTGGTGGATGTCTTCACTGGAGCCATGCCTGTCATCAGAGTCATAACCTGCCCTCACATGTCACTCAAGGAAATAGCCAACAGGAGGAACAAAGCCTTGTGGGTTTTCAGAGGCTTGATTTGTTTATTCTACCAAGTAATTTGAAAGTGGTTTCTTCAAACCAGCTAGAAAGCTGGCTATTTCTGAATGTGCCTCAGACAAAAGAAGACAACAGGGGAGTACTTTGATGGAGACCGGGAGAAGGCAGCTCATTCCGTCCAAGGCAGCTTTGGATCAGCTACACTTTAGTTGGCCCAGAAGAAATAAGGAAGAGAAAATAAAAGGGAAAAAAGGGATGGAGAAAATGAGCAGCACTTATTGGCGGTGTGGCCGAGGTGAGAGCAAGGATTGACAGTTGTGATACCTTAACTTTTAGAGCATTTCTAACTTCTCAGGTTAATTTTGCATGTATTATCTCTTTCTATTCTTCTAGCAGGAGGGTGGGGCTTATTGTTTCCATTCATGTTGTTTATTATCCCACTTACTGTTTCTGCTTAACAGAGCCCAAGGTCCAGACCAGAAGAATCTGGTAAATTGCTTAGTGCAGCTCATTGCAAGTGGCTTCGTCCTCAGAGACGCTTCTATTTCACACACTATGAAGTACAATTTTCCCAGTGTCCCTTTCAGTGAGCTTAATTAAAGATGGAACATGGTCAGAAAGTGAGGAAGACAAGGGGCTTGGCAAGAAGTGGGGCACAGGGGGTGCAGAGCAAATGGTTTAGCGTGTGGACTGTAAACAGAGGTGGCAGGAGCGTGCTGGAGGCCATCGCGTGAAGCTGGGTCAGCCCACTGAGCTCATAGCCAGCTGGACAGAGGATGGTGGGGTTGTGAAGATCTAACCAGAAGATTCTAAGAAACATGGAGTTTACTGAAAAATGGGTGGTGCTACACCAGCAAGCACCCCTTTGGGTCCCTAACCCAGATTAGAATATATTAGGGAAAATTCTTTTGGTGGCAGACAGAAATTTTTCATGGTCGTACAGAGTCCTACTGGACAGTGCTGGTCTACACTATGCTTGACATTATCCAGGCAGTAGATGATAATAGGGGCCCCCTCATCACCTGGGCCCTGAAGGCAGTAGTGTGACTCTGGGCCAACTCCTCACCTGGCAGAGCTAACAGATCTGTTTGCAGAACTCCCAGGAAGACCCTGGACTGGCACACAGGACAACACTTGCTCACAGGAGGGTAAGTGACTAAAAAGGAACCTACCTGTAAACACTGGAGGGATATGTTCTCCTTTGCAGACAATGCAGCTCTAATTCAAAAGTCCTTTTAGAATCTCTGCATTGCTGCTCCCACCCAACCTCACCCATTCCTTTAGAGGTCTTAGAAGGCCAATGGACAACACTGATAGAGACAGAGGACAAGGAGCTCCTCAAGGAAGATCCTGCTCTTGCATCTGCCTGGGGACGTGAATCTTTCCTCCCAGAGACTTGTGTTTTGTTCTCTCAGAATGAGGTAGGATAGAACCAAAGCTCCGTTGCCCACTTCCGAGAACCTGGGCTGCAGACCACAAATGGGTGCTTGCTAGTGCAGCATCAGCCATTTTTCATTAAACTTCACATTTCTTAGAATCTTCTGGCTACATTTGCACAACTCAACCATCCTGTGGAACATGCATCTCTGTTTACACAACAGTCAGCTGTCGCACGGGACTTTCCATCAGCCTGGGAAGCTCTTGGGCCCACCAGATCCAAGCAAGTGCCAAGACGTCAGAGCCAAAAGTAGTGATTGGTTTGTACCATTACTATGAAGGCTGGAGTCAGAATGAACCAAGAAGATATTGAAATACATATATGTGATTTAGAAATAGAAGATCCAGGTAAGAAACCAAGGTCAGGACAGAGGATGGAGCATGGAAAAAACCAGAGATGGGTGGTCGGGGTAGCAAGGAGGGCACCAAAATGGGGAGCTCAAGCCCCCCACAGAACTGTGCCTGGGGTCCAGTCTGTCAGGTAGCCCTCTGCCCACAGTGCCTCTTCCAAGTCTGGTAGCCACACTGCCCTTTGGCCATAACAGCTGATCACATCCTGGACCCAATATACACAGTCAACAAAGCCAGAGCTGCACTGGGGCTTTTCTTTGCTCTCCCCACCTTCCACCACAGCCAGGTCCCTTCCAGAGTGTACAGCACAAATCCCCGATCTAGAACTAGATTACCAGGTCACCTCATCCACTTGAAATATAGCCGAAAACGGAGTCTGAGAAAATGTGAGTATAAAGACCTCCGAACAACCAAACTGTGGTGTTAAAGTTAACACACTCTACTTACGGGATTAGTCTTCAATCTCTCATTCAGAACTCATCCTTCCTATTTTATACCCGACACTAACAAGCGTAACTGTCTAGTAGTTTATCAGTCCAAAGCAAATGAGAAGCAAAAAATTATGAGAGGGAACCAAATGATATAAAAAGCAGACAGAAGGTCACTCGCAAAGCACAGGTTGAGGGCATTTGGTGTGGCGTTAAACTGCTCCACGTTACAACAGTAGCTTCTGGTAATTAATGCACAAAGTGATTAAATTATGTGCAGTGTTCTCTGCTTGAGTTGCAGATTTGTCGTAGTCATTCAGAGATGACAGGTACTGGTTTATGTGCTAAACTGTATCACTTTTTTGTTTTGTTTTTTTATGGTACCCTTGAAGAAAGAAGGGAGAAGCTGCTTCCTTTCTCTAGACCCGGAGGAAACAGAGACCATGACTCTGCTGCATCTGGAGAACTCTTAGGCTAGATCCTGCAAAATGATGTTCCGGTCACAGAAAGTGGAATAGAGGTCACCGGGGCTGTGGGGAGGGAGAAATGGGGAGTTATTGTTTAATGGGTTTAGAATATCTGTTCAGGATGATGAGAAAGTTCTGGAAATGGATAGCAGTAATGGTTGCACAACATCGCGAATATGATTAAGGCCATTAAATTGTACACTTAAAATGGCCAAAATGGTAACGTTGATGTTACATATATTTTACCACAGTAAAAATAATTAATTAATTAAGGATTCAAAAGGTGGCCTAGCCAAGGGGTGAAAGACAGAGGTGGGGACAGAGGGGCCTCCAGGAAGGAACTCGGTAAGGTCTCACCTCTGCTGTGCAGTTTGCATTGTCATTTTCTGCATTGTCATTACTGTCTATTCTCATCAAATCTTCAGGGAAAGCCTGCTCTAGGCTGTTCTCTGGGGAGAGTAAGTAGGTCACTCTTGGACCGTGACTAATAAGGAGCACAGTGGTCACCTGGAGAAACAGTAAGGAGAAGCGGTGACCAGCAGAACAGCTTTGTTCAGGGGCCAAAAGACTGGCATAGGCTGCAGGCGGGAATGACGAGATGTGGAGGACACGTGGGCATTCCCTGGAGCCTCTTGGGAAAAGCAGGGGAGAGGCTGGACGCCCACAGGCCCCCAGGCTGGGAGCCAGGTGCTGAAGGATGGACCACTGGCCGCCACCCTAACCTCTTCCCTGACTCCAGCATCTTCTCAGATTCCTACCCAGCCTGGGCCCCACTATCTGCACTGTGCCACTGGCAGCCTTTTGGGGATGCTTCGGACTTGAGTCCAGCATTGCCCAATCCTCCCGCAGCTGAAATATTCTGGTCAGCTTTCCTCCCCCAATCCATCCCAACTCCCTCTTTGCTCACTCCCCCTAGAGTCCTCACCTCCCTCACTCTTGGGATCCTGACGGAAGCCAGCTTTGCCCAAGCCCCAGGAAGGATGACAGTGTTCCACTGTGGCTGTCACCTCTTCCTCAAACACAGAGCCACCCCTGCTGGCCCACAGCTCCACCCGGTACAATACTCTCAGCTCTGTTGGTCACCAGGGCCTAAAGCACACCCAGGATCACCTCACTGCCCGGGAGCATAGCCCTCCACCATCTGGTCCTGGGTGCCATCGTTATCAAACACAACCCTCAGAGTCCCTGCTCTGTGGGACAGCGAGGGCTGACTGGCCCCTGGTACCATTCTGAGTGACCCCTCTTGGGCATGGCCGAAGGCTCTATCACCAGCTGTGCTGCTTAACCACTTTTCTTCCTATTTACGACCCACTGGATGCAGCTGGGTGCAAGGTGCCTGTATCAGTCAGGGTCCCAGCACACTAAGCTGAGATAGCATGTGCAACTTTGGCTAATTTACGGGCAGTTTACTAAAGGGATTATTGACAAAGTTGTGGGCAAGGAGTAGGGAACTCACAAGGAATAGTGCAGTACCCCAAAGTCAGAAACAGCCTCCACATCCCTCCTAGACCTGAAGGGGTGAGGGAGGGTATGGCTAAAGGAACCCAAGATGGGGAGGCTAAGTTGAGAGAGGGCCTGCCAAGAGCTGAGACCTTTGGTCAAGAGACAAAGCAGCCTGTGGCAATCCCATGGAGAGAGAGGAACAAGTCTGTTGACTTCACTCTCCCTCCCATCTCCTGTGGGGCTCCTTGTTGACTGAACCCAACTAGCAGCTGGAGGGCTAGAAATCCACTGATGTAGGGCATGCAGGTCAGCTCCCCAGGGCACAGGGCAGCGTGGAAGGGTGCAGTGTGGCTGATAACCAGCTCGGTGCCCCCACCCTTGGTAGTTGAGCATCACTCTCCTGCATGGTGCTGGCTACTGTGTACCCAGAGCGCTGGTGACAGGGTAGGAGGGGAGAGAAGAGTAAGGTAACCTCTGCTCTACAGAGTTTTAAATGTAGACTTCGAGACACAGACCAAAAGAAGAGAAGGAAGAAAGCAGATGAAAGATCTGAGCCAGCCAGATTTTCCAGGCCACATTCTAACACTGCTCTCTCCCTCCCTCACTCACTCACTGGCTGACTCCCACTCAAAAACATAGCTAACAACTCAATTTTAAAATCAACATATAAAGACATAAATAGGCAATTTATAGAAAAAGAAACACAAATGGCTTACAAATACGTGAAAAGATGCACAATCTCATTTATAATTTATGAATTGCCAAGGAACCATTTTTTTTAACCTCTTATATTGGCAAAGATTAAATCATTTGATAATACACAATATCTGCATAGTTAGGAGGAAATTGTTGGTAGCAATATAAATTAGTGCAATTTCTTTGGAGGATCATAAATTTAAGGTTTATATAATGGTTAACTTAGCAATCTTACTTCCAGAAATGTATTCTGATCGATACTCTGCCACATGTAAGCAGAAAACTGAACAAGGATAGTCATTGCAACATTGTATGTAAAAGCGAAGACTGGAAAAATCCTAATTGTTTATCAACAGAGGAATGGCTAAATAAATATGGTTGTTCATACATACTACCTAACAGACTTTAAAATAGGCACATGTGTGTGCTGGTAAGGAAACATGTCTAAGAGATGTTATTAGGTAAAAAGCAAGGTAGAGAACAGTAGGTTCCTTGGGTAGAACAGTAGGTGTTTGTGGAGGTTTTTTGGTTTTGGGGGGTGGGGGAGTGGCATTGTTTGTTTCTGGATGGAGCCATAATCAGTTGGAACAGAGTGCGTGACTCTATTCTCACTTCTGTTTAAACTCACCCTGTGGGTTTGTTCTTTCCCCGCTTCAGGATGACAGTGCTGGCAGGTCCTGTAGTTTTCCAGCCACTCTTAAATAACTTAAAAGCCCCCAGTCACTTTCAGTTATAAGAAAAGATCCCTTTTAGTAATTTAACAATCCAGCCAGTGTAATGGCTAAAATTCCAGCCTAGTCCAATGCAAACCCTCTCCCTTCCCTGTCAGTCTGGGCCTGCTGTCTGCGGGTCGGTGCTGTTGGGGTGGGAGTGTGGCGGAGCAAGGTTGGCTGTTTCGCTCTTCCCTACTCACCTCTCCCAGGCACTTGCTGGCTGCAGTTTCTGACCCAGCCACCCCACCTTGGGGTGCAGGGGAAGAGGGCATGTAGGAATAGGGGGTCCTCTGTGGCTGATGCAGAGGTGGTGGAGCCTGGTTCTCTGAGTGTGACAGATACAGAGTTTCCAGATGTTTGTTTTACAGAGAGCTGTTATGTGTTTTGATTTTTCTTTTTTTTTTTCTTTTTGAGGAAGATTAGCCCTGAGCTAACATCCTCTGCCAATCCTCCTCTTTTTGCTGAGGAAGACTGGCCCTGAGCTAACATCCATGCCCATCTTCCCCTACTTTATATGTGGACACCTACCACAGCATGGCTTACCAAGCAGTGCCATGTCCACACCCAGGATCCAAACTGGCAAACCCCAGGCCACTGAAGCGGAACGTGTGCACTTAACCGCTGCACCACTGGGCCAACCCCTTGATTTTTCTTCTTTTCCTCCTTTTTTGGAGTTTCTCCCACTGGGGACCGATGTCTGTGGATCCCTTGCCACGGGAGCTGCCTCTTGTGTGGCTGTGGACAACCTCTCTCTCAGGCCCATAGACTCACTCTCTTGGGATCACATGGTCTCACCAGGAAATCCTCTTGGGTGGCACCCAAGACAACCCCAGGTTGCTCCCCAAACCCAAAAGAATCCACATCTGGTCCCCCAAAACCCTATTCTTTTGCCCCAAAGCTACTGAAAACACAGCTCAATTCCAGGATTGCCAACTCTCTTGACTCAACCACCAGGCAGACAGCTCCAAAACAACCTTTTCATCTTCTCCAGGTAGAAACAGAGGTGTCTTCATTTCTAACAAATGCCAAGCAACAGAGTCCAGCTCTCTGGGAGATGGCCTGAAGCCCTGTTCACTTGGACAAGTGCCCTGACTACACTCTCCAAAGAAATCTCTCAGCCTCTACACGCCCTACTCTTATTGGCCAGAGGGAGCTAATGCAGCCAGTCCTCTCTCACAGTCTCGTAGCACAGCCTACAAAGGCAGTTGAACGGGTGGAAGTGCAGGGCATCTATCATGTTGTTGCAGGCCTGTGGGCCTCACCCAAAAGGGAGAAAGAATACCACTTCAACATCTTACTGCATATACGTACACCATGTATGAGCAAAAAAAGTTCTGGAAGGATTATACAGAGATAATCCCCAGTGATAAACTCTGGGGGTGAACTGGGAGACCAGGATAAAAGGGAAATTTATTTTTCATTGTATACCCTTTTATATTCTTAATCATGTTTTTAATGTCATGTATTACTTTTTAAACTAATCAAAAATCTATTTAATACATTTTCAAATATGAGGGAGATTTGTATACATCAAGATCAAAAAGACCTCACTGATACAATGGCAAGTGAAACACCAAAGAGTTACAGAGTATGTTAGAAGACGATCTCATTTATAATAGCAACCAACAAGATAAAATACATGACATGGGAAAAATCTGTCAGAAGCAAACTTTAAAATTCTACCAAGGAAAATAAAAGAGTAATTGAATAAATGGAAAAGAGTACTCTGTTCTCGAAAAAGTCAATAATTTAAAGATGTCAATTCTCCCTAAATTAAACTATAAATTTACATGATCTCAATAAAAATTCCAATGGGTTTTGGGAGGACGCAAAGGGAGAGATTAGACATGCTGATTGTGAAGTTCATATGAAAAAATAAAAATGAAAAATGAGCCAGGAAATCTCTTTTAGACCCACCAGGTAGCAGAACGTTTTGCAGTGTTCTGGTAATTAAAACCATTTGGGAGACGTCTGAGCAAACACAGCCATTGAAACACCACCAAAAGGACAGTGAAATAATAAACAAAAATGTAAAGCAAAAATCCAAAAAGAATGGGAAGAACAGAGGAAGCTGTCAACTGGGTGCCTTTATCGAGCAGAGGGAGTTAAGAATGGGGAGGGAGTTTCCCCCGCAGACCCCAGAAAATGCTCAGGATGCAGAGGAACGATGTTCTGAGGATGGTAGGAGTGAGGCAAGGGGCTGAAAACATGGAGCTTGATTGTAAGTCTATAAACAGAGAGGTTAGAGTCTCCTGGGTCCCTTCTCCAGGCTGCCAAGGTGAAAAAATGTCCCCTACTCCTCTACTCGATACCATTGATTTATTCTCTGGGAAAACAGAATTTGAAAATTAAAATGACTTTCAACCTACCAGCTAGCCTATACCCAGCCCAACTATCAAGTCAACGTGAGTCTAGAATAAAGGACTTTCAGACATGCAAGGACTCAGAGAACATACTGTCCTGAAGAAGAAAGTGCCTGGGATATTGTGATTTATAGTAAGAAATACATATTTGGTCTTTACCCCCATTCCTGGCACAGATCTCCCAGAACCCTCAGAATTTCCTCAGTGATAATAGAACTAGGAGCATCTTTTGTTTTAATATTTGGTCTCAGATCCCAGTTCTTGACACAGAGTTCCTAAATCCCTTGGAATTTTCTGAGCTATGTCAGCGTCTTTTGTTCTAAAAAGGTGACTATAGGTGAGCTCCTGGATGAGGGCTGGTCACCAGAAAGATCAAGCCATAGTGAGAAGCTTGGAATTTTCAGTCCCATCTCCCATTCTCCAGAGAGGAGAGAGGGACTGGAAATGGAGTTAGTAACTGATCATGCCTCACAAGGAAGCCTCCATGAAATCCCAGCAGCATGGGGCTCAGAGAGCTTCCGGGTTGGTGAACACATCCACGTACCAGGAGAGTGATGCACTCCAACTCCACGGGGATGAAGCTCCTGCACTTGGGACCCTCCTGCACTTCGCCCTATGTATCTCTTCATCTGGCTGCTCATCCATATCCTTTATCAAATCCCGTAATAAACTGGTAAACATAAGTAACTGTTTCCCCAAGTTCTGTGAGCCCCTCTAGGAAATTAATCAAACCCAAGGAGCAAGTCATGGGAACCTCAGATTATTAGCCGATGGGTCAGAAGCACAGGTGGCAACCTGGATTTGTGATTGGCATCTGAAGTAGAGAGAGTCTGTTGGACTGGGCCCTTAACTTGTGGGATTTGATGCTCTCTCCAGGTAGATAGTGTCAGAATTGAACTGAATTGAGTTAAATTGTAGGACACTAGCTGCTGTCGCAGAGAACTGCTTGGCGGGGAGAAAAAAACCCCTACATACCTGGTGTCAGAAGTGTTGTGAGTGTGGTGATAGTGTGAGAGTAAAGGAGACATCCAGGAGGGAAGACAGGTTTTACCTTAAACAATGCCTGTCAAACTTTCCTGAGCACAGGAACCACTTAAGCATCTTATTAAACTTTACATTGATTCAGAAGGTCTGAGACTCTGCATTCCTAATGGATCCCATGATATCTGGTGCTGCTGGTCCCTGGACCACACTTCGAGCAGCAAGATAGCATTGGCAATTTTCGAAGTGTGGTCGAGGAAACTCAGTGAGGTCTTTGCTTTTCCAACTACATACATATCTGTGTTGAGACCAGTTTTCCTTCACACACGAGCTAAAACAGGTATGAGTATCCAGTTGTCTTCTATTAAACCAGAGATTAAAGAGATTTGCAAAAACATAAAACAAATCCTCTCTTCTCAGTAATTTTTTGTTTTAAAAAATATTTTTACATAAACAATGTTACTAATGTTAATATGTAATGTGTTTTATTATTGTTATTTTGAAATGAATTAATATTTTAAAGATCTCTCAGCTTTGATTTCCAACATGTTAAATATCAGTAGATACAACCACATCAACAAACATTCTTTGAGGACCCCCATAATTTTTAAGAGTGTAAAAGGCTCCTGAGACCAAAATGTTTGAGAACAGCTGTACTAGAGAATGTGCTCCAGGAGGAAGACAAAGGATGGAGAAAATGAGGACTTCACCGCAGGGAAGATGAGAGTGAGGCCCGTGCTGACAGCTGTGCTAGTTTTCCCTTGCTGATGTAACAAATTACTACAAACATAAGTGGCTTAAAGCAACACGAGTTTATTATCTTACAGTGTCTGCAGGTCAGAAGTCCAGGTACAGCGTGGCTCCGCTGGTTCTCAGAGCCCCACGTGGCCAAGATCAAGATGTTGCAGGATGCTGTCCCTTCTGAAGGCCCTGGGGATGACTCTGCTTCCAAGCTCATTGAGGTTGTTGGCAGAATCCAGTTCCATATGGTTGTAGGTTCCTGATACCTTGGGGTCAGTCTCAGTTTCTGGAGGCCACCCCCATTCCTTGGCTCACGGCTCCCTTCCTTCATCTTCAAAGCCCACAACAGCAGGTCAAGTCTTTCTCATGCCTCAGATCTCTTTGATCTCCCTTTCTGCTTCGTCTTTCCTGCCACATCTCTCTGACCAATTTTTCTGCCTCCCTTTTCTGCTTTTAAGGGCTCCTGTGGCTCCCCCTGGGCCCACCAGGATAATCTGCCTAATTTAAGGTCAGCTAATTAGTAATCGTAATACCATCTGCAAAATCTCCCATAGTCGTACCTCGACTGGTGTTTGCCTGAATAAGCAGTGGATCGGGAACTTGGGGAATGTCTTTCCAGTCTGCCTACCACAGCAGCAGAGGGAAACTTCCAGATGACAGCAGGTAGCTGGTCTGGGCCCCACCCTGTCCAGATTGGAACAGGCAGACTGAGGAATATAAAATAAAATAAAAGGAACAGATATGTTTGAGCATATGAAAAATTTTATTGAAAGCATAGCATATAGATGTTAGAGTGTTGGATAAGCTTAGCCAGAAGCTGGTAGAAAGCTGGGCAAATGAAAAAGCAATGTGCTTATTACTCCAGAAGAAAGTAGGCATTTAAAAAGAAAGGAGGTCCAATCGTCATGAACCTCTTGGCTTTGCATACTCACGATAAATGACTATTGATTTAAGAACAGCAAAAATATATAACTATGATGGGAGTGAAAGAAAGAGAAGAGGTGGTTAAGGGAGTCAACTGGTAAACCAAAAAATGGAAGTATAAGTCTATTGTTTAGAAATATGGAAGTAAATACTGAAGAGACAACTAGAATAGCTGAAGGCGGGTGTCTCCAAGGAGCAGGACTGGGAAGGGACTGGGCAGGGCATGGCTGTTTCTCTTTCTAAGCCTATTAGTACGCTGTTGGGCTGTCTCTCTCTGCCCCACAAGCCCACTGCCCCTCCCTCATCCACTCTTCCCCCTTCTCTGTCCTGCTCTGAGGCCGGGAGGCTGACCTTGATGTTCCCTGGTCCCCTGGCTCTGGTTGAACTCAGCCAACAGGAGGTGCTGCAGAGATAAAAAGCTGGAAGAGGGAGGGGATCCTGCAGTGTGGGGACCTCCCTGTTCTGCAGGTGTTTCTGGGCAGGGGCTGTGTCTCCTCCAAGCTGCAGCTTCCTCCAGCTCTCCTGCAATGTCCCTTCAGGCCCAGGAATGGGATGGCTTCTCAACATCCCTTGTTGTGTCCCTTAATCCTGCCTACACCTCAGAAAATTCTCCCTTTACTAAAGGCTCTTGAACCCCTGAGTGCCTTTCTTTTCTGCCAGGACCCTGACTGACACAAATACTACGTGTGACTTTTCAAATTTTGTACATGCCCCGATTATATTCTAAAAAAAATTAATGGCCCCTTTTCTTAAAAAATATCAAAATCATGAGTAACAAAAAAATATGATACAGATTAAAGAAGACAAAAGAAACATGAAGACTAAATAGAAGGAGTGATCCTGGATCAGAAAAAAATTACTGTCAAGGACGTTATCAAGAAAATTGACAGAATTGGAATAAATTCCTTAGATTAAATAATAGCATTATAACAATGTTAAATTTCCTGGTTTTTATTACTGTACCTCAGTTATGCAAGCAGATGTCCTTGTTCTTAGATCATAGTTGCTGAAGTCATTAGGAGTAAAGGGACATCGTGTCGGCACTTTACTTTTAAATGGTTCAGAATAAAAATTATGTAATAATAATATATGTAATAATGAGACTGATAATGAAGCACAAGTGAATCTGGTGAAGAGAATATGGGAGTTCTTTGTACTAGTCTTGCAACTCAGCTTCGAAATTATTTCAAAATGTGAAGTTCCAGAAAACATATAAAGGTTATTTTGACAAAAGGTTTAAATTAAATACACAGTTCAGCAGTAGTACATGAATAGAGAGATGGGTGGGACAGAACAGAGGAGCCATACATGCACTATCCAAGCAGGGAGGGGATTTAAGACATTAACAGGGTGGCATTTGGAAACGTGTGCTGAGGGAAGGGGTGGGATGGATTATTTTTAAAATGGCAAGGGAAAACTGGGGAGCCGCCCAGAAAGGAGGTAAAGTTGTCTCCCTATATAACTCTGTGGGCCACAGTAAATTCCAGATGGGTCAAAAACTTAAGCATCAAAAGAAAACAAAAAATATTAAGAGAAAAATCATGAGAGGAGGAGACAGCAGGAGGCAGAGGCCACCTCTCTAGGAGTCAGTCTCCAGGCACCTGCAGACCCAGTCCCTCTGCACCTGGCTGCCCTCTCCTAACCAGCCCTGGCCCATCCTCTGACAGGGCCTCCGTACAGAGAATCAATGAGGCAAAGACCCCGGGGGGTGGGAGTGGTAGACTTCATCATGACGCGGGTGGCAGCCTGGCAGCCTTTGTTGGTCAGGGGCAGCGGTGGCAGCAGCAAGCAGCACTGACAGGCATTGGGGGCCCGGCTGAGGAGTCTCTGCTCAGGGGGCAGTGGAGGTGTCCTCACCAGACCTGCACTGCGTGGGAGTCTGGCTGTGCGGCTTGCCGTCCAGCTCCTTGTTCTTCCTGCTGGCTTTCCAAGCCTGCTCTTTCAGCCTACTGCTGATTCTAGGAGCTACTTGACATTAAATTCTTTTTCTGTTTGAAATCAACCACGGTTCATTTCTGTTGTTTACAACGTAGAATGTTAACTACACACATACACACACACTCATGCATATTCATTTTTACATAAATGTGTGTGTGCCTTTATATCTATGCCTATATGTCACATATTTACCACGATATGGCTTGTTAGCACACATACTGATTTGCTGGCACCTGCTGGCATATTCACTCTCTTCTTCCGGTCTCCCAGTGTCACCCCACCTGAGGGTTTCCTCTTGTCTTGGGCTCACGTGTCTGCTTTGAGGCCACAGTCTCTCTCTCAAGCTCTGAGCTTGAGGGTTTCCCATAACAATGAGCTCCCCTGGGAATTTTCTTTCCCCGATTCTGTTATGTCTGACATTTTTCTGTACAAAGACACACATCCTGACTTACAGACATTTTCACTTTTACAAACTGTTTCGTGAAATCACTGTGATTCATGTCACTCGCAATTAGGAGAAAAACCAATGAAGCTTCTTGCTTTTAACATGCATCATATAGTAACAGTGGCAGGAACCCAGAAATTATCATTATGAAAGATAATTCATAATTTCATCTTTATGAAAATAAAGATTTTCATCCACATTCACCCAGCAAGTATTTTACTATTTACTATTTATTACCGAAGGCACAAAGTTTCTTTTAGCAGCTAAGGCAAATAAATACTACCGCCCATTGTTTTGAAATACAGTTTCACAGTTGTTGATTCTGAAATGATGCATTTCTTTAAGACACTTTGAGAGTTTTCAGTGAATTCATTTTATCTACTTGTGTAATTGAAAAAGCCAAACCGTGATCTCTGCTTCATGACACTCTGGTGTGACATCCCTGAGATGAGGACAGATGATTTCGATAACTCTCACTGCCCTGCAGTGTCCTGGTCAGTCTCTGTTTATCTTCCCTAACAAGGTAGAGAAGTGCTCATTATCAGCTCGTCAAGAAAACACTGTGATGGGCACAGACATCTTTTTAAAAACATGTCTTTCTCCGTTCTCTGTACTAGACTTTATCAAGGAGTAGGGAGCGAAAGGGACATGTCTGTCTTGGGTAAAAGCTCTCCAAAGTCTCCAAAGAGGTCCTTCACGGTGACATTAGTAATCTCAGTGAGCATGTCTCAGGCTGAGAAAGCTGGGATTGCCAGCACATCAGAATGAACCTTTTTCTCAGAAGCCAACTCATTAACCAAGCTCAACATCTGATGTGCAGACATGTCTCTATTTACGGTGTTCCCCTTCTGTGTGTTTGGAAGAGCCCTCATTTCTTAGAGCTTTTCTTACCGTAGGTGAGCCACGTTCAGAACAGGAAGGGCTGCAAGGCTCAGTAAGCATTATGGAAGGCTGACACTGGCGGGGACAAACTGCTACAGTAACAATGCCCAACACTGACTCAATACTATGTGCCCAGAGGGCTTTACAGCATTGTCTCACTGTGACCCTCACAATAACCTTATGGAGTAGTGACCATTATTATTACCGAGGCTTAGGAAAATTAATGTGCCCACAGTCCCACAGTTAAGAGTTGCAAAGCTGAGATGCTGTGGCTGAGACTTTTAGATGTCCACTAAAATCTGCCCATCACTTGGCCACAGTAATAGAATTGTAGCTGGGCCCATGGCCCCCTACCCAGAAACTGTACTTCCTCACTGTCCTTGCAACTAGATATGACCAGTTGATTAAGTATGGCTCAGTAGGACTTAACCAAAGTAATGTATACAACTTCTGGGTCCTCTCCAACTTAACAGATGAGTCCCTTGCCCTGATAACACTCTTTCCCTTCCTGTGAACTAGAACTGGACTTGGGGACCACCCAGCTTTGATGTAGAGTTGCGCTGTCAAATACAGTAACCACTAGACACCTGTGGCTATTTATATTTAAATTAAAGTTAAAAATTTAATTCCTCAGTCACACTAGCTACATTTCAACTGCTCAGTAGCAACATGTGGCTGGTGGCTACTGTATTATACACTACAGATACAGAACATTTCACAGAAAGTTCTATTGGACAGTACTATAGAGTAGGAAATGAAAAAGCATTAAGATGGAAAGAGCCTAGATCCCAGAATGACCCGATGGAACAGAGCTGCCCTCCGAGTCTAGACCAGTTGAATTGTTTACATGGAGGAGAAATAAACTTCTACTTGATTTAAGCCAGTGTGTTTTGGGGCACATCTGTTACATCAAATTAGCATTTGCCCTCATACAAAAAACTAAGTGTCATTGCCAGCAATTCAGCACAGTAGCCAGTGGGTGGCAGTGCTGTCTTTCTCAGCCACCCTATGGTTTTCATTGCTTTGAGACTGGACATTTTCGTGCATTGTGTGCTTTGGTTATCTTAGAGCTGGTCCAGGATGACCTACACCCTCGAGCTGTGCAGATCACCTTCTCCCGATTCTACAGCAACTCCCTCCTCCACTAACACATCTGACACTGAAATATTTACAGAATTTTATAAATATGGGCATAATGCAGCCTGCAGATTCTCCCAAATGTGATCAAAATGCCTCATTTCCCCCCCCCCCCCCCGATCATTTCCTATAGGAAATTTCCATTTAAGGTATGTGTTTTCTGGCTGTACACAATTTTCCAAGAACACATCCCTTGCTTGGCAAGTCAGTAATCTACAATGTATTTCAGGAGAAGGATTGAAATACTCCCCGTGCGTAAGGCCACCACATCCTCTCGTCTCCCTGTAATGGTGCAACATTGACAGACAACTCATAGCTAGAAATGGCCCTATTCATTCACAAAGAGAAATCACTGTCACAGTGAATGGAAATAGTCCACATCCCCAGGATCAGCACCTTCTCTCCCTGGGGTAGAGCTACCTGGAAAGTCAGGTCAGCATCCAACCATTGCTTGGGGAAGATGGGCTCAGAACAAAGGGAGTCGGATATATGACTCCAGTGTTTGAAGACACCTGAATGGGACAGGCTGACATGTCTGGTCAATAGGACCGTAGTACTCAGAGGCACTGCCTAAGGCTCTAGCTACCCTACCTAGCAGGGGATGGGCCCTACCAACACGTCTCCGGGGTTTCTTCCTCATTTTCACGATTGACCAGTGCCCCCTACTGACTGACACTCTTCTCGATATTTTTGATCGGGTCTAGTTGAGTCTGGGGGCAATTCAGCCTCTGAAGTGCTTGACTTTGAGGCTCCACTTTCAGAGGGCAATCTTCCTCCCTCTTATTTCCAAACTCTTGGGGAGACCCCACCATAGTTCATACACTAAAGTACGTTATTATGAGCAAACGGCTTTGATCCCGGGATTCTGAGAAGAGCCTCACACCTTTCTTTGCACTGCATGCAATCTTCCAAGCAGGACAACACATTTCTGAGGTTCAGATGGCCTGCACTGAAGGAGAAGTCAGAACTCTGTGTATTGACTCAATACACTGGTTGGAGAGAGTCTGGGAGGATTCTGGGCTAGAATCCATAGAAAAAGTGCACTTGTCATCTCCCAGAAAACTCAGAGGAAATTCCCCAAATTGTCCCAGCCTTAACCTGACTTGGCAGAAGACAGCACTTCTACCAAGTGGTGGTCTAGGGTGGCTGCCTTCACCAAGGGCTTCGGGAGCCAGCCTCCTTCTGTTGGTTGTGGCCTAGGAACGTAGGAGCCTCTGAATTCCTGGGCCACCTGCAGGCTTTAGGCCAGCATTCCAGGACCACTTCTTACCATGACAGTGGCTCCTTTATGAATGCTGAATCAGTTCAACAGACATGAATGAAGGACCGGTGAGCCAGGCACTATGCATGATGAGGATTGTGTAGACAAGGAGCGTGATAAACCGGGAACACAAGTACATTGAATAGATGGAACAGCTTTGCAGGCAGTCTAACTGGGGCCTCCTTTGGTTTGAATCTTTCTCTGCACTTTGTGTTCATTCCTTTCCTTGATCCAGGACTCGCATCAGAAGACCTACAGAATCTGATTTTCTCCTCTTACTTCTTAAAAAGGGTGGGTGGCGGTTGTTTTTCCTTCACTTCCTCTCTATTCGGGACATTCTATATTCATACTTCCTCTCCCTTGCCCTCAGGATGGAGATTTACATCTTCCTGTAGACCAGAAGTCTGTGGACCAGTGCCGGGATAAAAATTACCTGGGGAATTTGTTTTAAAAAAGAGGAAGAAAGAGAGAGATTCTCGGAGCGCCATCCCTGAGATTCTGATTCATTAGGTCTTGGTGGGGGAGGGGGCATGGTATGGTCCAGAAATTGGCATTTTAAACAAACGTCACAGATGAATCTGACAGATAGTAAAGTTTTGGAACTAGTGTTTAAACTGGTAATTTCCAAACCAAATTTCCATCAAGAGATACATAGCAGGGGCTGTTCACTCTTGTAGTGCTCTAAAGGATGCAGTCTCAGCATGTGCAGCTCTTACTGAGTCAGCTCTAACTGTACCCATAAGCTCCCATTGAGAGAGTACTTTAAAATGGACGTGAAAATGCTTTTATCTAGGAAGAGCCTTAAATCCAGACCAGTAAATTTATTTTAAAGTCAACTGTATCTATTATTAGTAGCAAGTCACTTGTGATTGATCCATCAACGCAACTATATCGTCACCAAGAACAGCAGTCCCACAACAGGAACTGAAGACACCAGCATCAGGCACCTCTTCTGGAAGTGACCAGAGCCTTCATGTTAGGGATCCTCAAGGTCTGGAAGATGGCTGCCCTTTGTTGGCGGTGGGGAGATGGCTTATCATAATTTCCTCTGGTTGGGATGTAAGTTTCCTTTCTCACACTCACCACTTTGAGTCTCTATTAATGCATCACTAAAATATTCATTTGGATTAGAGAAATTTATTCCCAAGTGACTCTCCTCCCAGATTCTCATTTCCTGCAAGACCAGGATGGATCTCACTCATCTCAGTGCCTGTGCTGCACATAAAATGCTTGGTGGACTGGACCTTTGGTTCCCCTCTCTTCCATTTTCACTCAAACTCTCAGGGGATTGCAATGGTCTTTATTTTCCCAACATTTTATTATGAAAATTTTCAAAAAGAAAAGTTGACTCACCACCTAGATTCTACTTGTTAACATTTTGCTTTATTTGTTTTACCACATTTCTCTTCATCCATCAATCCATCTTATTTTCCATGCATTTCAAAGTAAGTTGTAAATATCACGATACATTGCCCCTAAACACTTCAGTATGCACATCATTAACTAGAATGCCAAATTTTCTTATGGGTTTTTTTAGGTAAAAATTACATATATTGAACTGCAATAATCTTAAGTATATCTTTTGCTGAGTTTTGACAAACAGAAGCCTCCATATGACCCACACCCCTGTCAAGATGTAGAACACAGAAAGTTCCCTCCTCTTCCTAGTAAATTCCTACCTCCATCCCCCAGAGATAACCACTGTTCTGATTTTTTTCCACTATAAATTAATTTTGCCTGTTCTAGAGCTTCATATAAGTGGAACTATATGGTATTTCTCTTTTGCATAACATGGAGAAGATAACATGTAATCTGGGACAAAATTCCCAAAAATTGGGAGATTTTATCGCTCTTGGGAATCACTAGGCAATACCGAGGCAAGCAGTCTCAGAGATTTTAGTGGTTGGTCCAATCCAGTATTAAAAAAGCTTGTCCAATCTCCTCCTAGTTCTGGTCCTTCCTTGCATCATAAAACTTGCATCATGTAATAAGCAATGCAGAAAAGAACAGATGAAAGCTTTTAAAAAATGTCCACCACCTAGAAACAACCATCCTTACCCTTAGGTAAAAAAACACCGTAGGCATATGCCCATGAGAGAAAGTTGGGTTGGATGAGTAGATAGGTAAATAGAAATACTTACATAAAATAATACTACAACTGCTATTTTAATGACAAAATCCTAAAATTGCTTTTATTAAAATTTAACAGGAGGAAAAAACTAAAGTGAAAATGAGCTTTAATTAGACTGAACATCAAATATTTCTTCAGCATAAGAAAATGATTTCCTAAAACATTCCTCTAACGTTAACAAAAGAGACTACAAAAAACGTAAGAAAAGAGTCATTTTTTAAAATTATATGTTTCCATTTTAGATAGTACAGACCGGTTACTGGCAGTGAAAAGTAAGGTCTGCGACCTCTCCTTCATTTCTTTAATGTATTACTTAGCTTTGAACTCTTATTTTATTGAATTCATGTTATGTTACGCTGTAATCCAAAACACTCATGAAGAATCTTCTTCCATTCCTCACACCATCTTTTTCTAGATTGGGCTCCTTGTCTTTCAAACACTGTTTCTATTTTTAGTTTGTTTTGCTGTTGCTTGTTTATATAGTTATGCTATTTATTTTCACTCTGCTTATGCTTGGGCAGTCTTTCTAGACTTTTTATTTGCTCTGATATAATAACAAAAGCATTATTACCTAACACTTAGCTATATGGCAATTACTATGTCCCAGTCACTGTTATAAGTGTTTTCCACATACTAACTCACTTAATCCTCACAAGAATCCTGAGGTATTATTACTATCTCCATTTTACAGATGAGGAATTTTAGGCATAAACAGGTTAAGTAACTTGTTCAAGGAACTTGTAAGGAGCAGAGGCAGATTAGAAACTAGGCTTTCTGGCTCCAGCATCCGTTTCCCTAACCACTTACTTCCCACCATTTGTTCTTTGCTGAGCTATAGTCTGAGGGCTGGATATCTGTCCAGTATACTTTTCCCATAGCCTGAAGATATGGTGAGCGGAGAGGGAGAGCTCACCTTAGAAGCTGGGCCAACTTGGAGGCTTAACTTAAGAGAACCATGATTCACTCCACCTTGCTGGAGGCTGTGCTCTAGTCTCCTTAGAAAGAGTGGCCTTGGCCTTTGGGGTCATCGTCTAGCTCAGCCTACAGCCCTCACAGCCACTGGAAAGGGTCCGCTTGCCTCTGCTTCACCCATTTCTCCCCAGCAACCACTTCTGCTTCTCTCCAGTGTAAAGAGGGAAAACGACATACGTGCTTGGTTTTCTTCTCTCCTGATTGAGGGTATAAGAATCCTCAGGATTTTGGGTGACTCCCAGTTACAATTCTGGAAGAGGGAGTTAGGAATCTTTCTATTTGATGCGCTTCCCCTCAATTCCAGAATCTTCTGTCATTCTTTATTTAGTCCTTTCTGAAGTCTGTGGCGCTGCAACGTGCCCTATTCCTTGTTCCATTGTTGCGGTTAAATATTTTCCTAATTTGTATGAATGTCGGGGGGATTGTTCATTTATTTAACTAGGTAGCTATTAGAGAAAGGAGACTTGTAAAGCATATTCACTCCACCACCCTGAATCAAATATGCATGCCCACAGTTAAGCATTCAATGTTTCTTGAAGATCCCAGGTTAGCTAAATTCTATAAATCTGACAGGGGAACTAAGGTTCCTATAGGAAAGGATGGAGGAAGAAACATTAAACACTAAAGAGTAAAAAATATCCAAGATTAGGTAGAATACTCTGAATCAATTAATTGGGAAAATACAGAAAAATGCTCTAAGCACTGGGATGTTCAGGGCTATTCAGGCTTGAGTGAGGAATGTCAGATCCCTGGCTCAGATACACAGAAAAAAGGAATAGGGACAAATTTAAAATTGTTTTTAGCATGATTTGCACTTATTCTTTTTGAACGTTAGGCCTTCATACTATTAATACTGGGTGTCGGTAGTTGCGGGCCTTCACCCTACACAATATCTGGTAATGGTGTCATCTTCCTTTCCCACCCCCAGCATGATCTAAGATAGCAGGGAACTCCACTGTAGCGCTCCCAGCCAGCGACACTGGGAATGCAGGTTCCCTTTCTGACCCATTAGCCCGTGACCGATAGACAACAAGGGAAGGGAAGCAGGGCACGGGATTGCAGACCATGACAGAAGCCCTGCTCCTCCACAGGACTTAACACAGAAACGAAAAAAAGCAAGGAGCCCCTGAAGTCACAGATGCCTCATTTAAGTCATTTCACCAACAGAACTGAGTGCAGTTGAGACTTACTTATAGGATTAAAAATAACAATGGCATTTGGGACTGGGAGAAAATATCTGCATAACACATATCTAATGAAGGACTTGCATAGATATATAAAGAACTCTCAACACTCAATAATAAAAAAATCAACCCAATTTTTAAAATTGGAAAAAGATGAGAGCAGACAATTCACCAAAGAAGCCACATAGTGACAAATAAGCACATTAAAAAAATGTTCAACATATTAGTTATTAGGGAAATGCAAATTAAAGCTACAGTGAAATACCACTACGTACCTATTAGAACAGCTAAAACTTTTTCAATACCAAGTGCTAGCAAGGACGCAGAACCACTGAAATTCTCAAACACTGCGGGTATAAATGCAAAATGGCACAGCCACTTTGGGAAACAGCTGGCCAATCTCTTTAAAAACTAAACATATGTTTAGAATAAGATCCAGGATTCCCACTCCTACATATTTACCCGAAAGAAAAATTTATGTTCACATATAAACTTGTATGCAAATATTTATGGTAGCTTTATTTATAATTACCAAAAACTGACAACAACCCAAATCTCTCTTAATTGGTGAATGGATAAACAGAATGTGGTACATACATTCCATACAATGGAATACTACTCAGGAATAAAAAATAAATTACTGATACACACAACATACAGTCATGTGTCACTTAACAATGGGGATCCTTTCTCAGAAATGAGTCGCCAAGCGATTTCATCAGTGTGTGAACATGATAGAGTGCACTTACACAAACCCAGATGGTATAGCCTACTACACACCCAGGCTGTATGGTACTCGTCTTATGGGACCACGGTTGTATACACGGTCTGCCATTGACCAAAACGTCACTATGTGGCCCATGACTGTAGATGAATCTTAAATGCATTATGCTAAATTAAAGAAGCCAGACTCAAAAGTCCACATACTGTGTGATTCCATTTAGGAAGGCAAAACTATAAGGGCAATAAATAGATCAGTGGTTGCCAGGGACTGGCACGCCAGAGGGGTGACAGAGGACTACAAAGAGGCAGCATAATGGGACTTTTGTGGTGATCTAACTGTTCTAAACCTTGAGATGGTAATTACACACATTTATCAAAACTCATAGAACTGTCCACTAAAAGGGGTGAATTTTGCTGGAAAAAAAATAAATCAGTCCATAAAAGAAAAATATGTCACATGAAAGAAACTTTAGAATATCCCACTCAACTGATGAGAGAAAACTCAGGAAGGGTGAATGATCACCAACTTCACCTCAGGCAGTGGCAGTGGTGGCATGAGTAAGTCTCCTGACCCCCGTCCAGGATCCTTTCCACTACAGCAGTATTTTCCAATGTTTTCTTACCTTGACCCCCAGTAAAAAATACATTGTCACCACAATTTTGGCAGCTTAAAACAACTCACTTATTACCTCACGGTTTTACAGGTCAGAAGTCTGGCACAGTGTGGCTGGATTCTCTGCTCTGGGTCTCACAAGGTCAAAGAGAAGGCATCAACTGGCCTGGGCTCCATCTGGAGGCTTCAGGGGAAAATCCACTTGCAAGGCCATACAATTTAACGGCAGAATTCAGTTCTGTGCCTTTGTGGGATTGAGGTTGTTTCCTTACTGGCTGTCAGTCGGAGATGGTTCTCAGCCTCTGAAAGCTGCCACATTCCTTGGCTCATGGCCCTCTCCATCTTCAAAGCCAGCAACAACGGGTCAAGTCCTTTTCATGCTTTGAATCTTTCTGACAGGCTCTTCTGCCACATCTCTGTAACTTCCTCATCTACCCTCAGCCAGAAGAAAGCTCTGCTTTTAAGAGTTCATGTGATTACTTTGGGTGTGCCCAGATAATCCAAGATAATCTATTTTAAAATCAACTGGTTAGCAACCTTAATTACATCTGCAATACCCCTTTTGCCATGTAACATAACATATTCACAGGCAAAGGGGCAAAAGTCATGGGGGCCAAAATTCTGCCCACCACATAGATTTTACACAATGACCTAGTATACACACATATAAATGAAAGAAAAATTAATACTTACCCTTTACTCAGTGCAACACTCTCCTGCTTTCAATAGATTACTTAAAAATGCCAGTGGCAACATACTACATTGATTCCATGTCCCACTAATGGGCTGTAACCTCTAATTTGAGTTTATCTTGGAAAAAGGCCAGCATGCACTTCTAAATTCCCATTTGCAATAATAAGAGGAGGCCCCTGAAAGGACCTCGAGGGTCTGTGTAATCCCTGAAATTATAAGCAAAGTTATGAGACCAACTAATCATGAGAAAAACAGACAAACCCATGTTGGGGACATTCTATAGGATACCTCCCCCGTGCTACTGAAGGCTGTCAAGGTCATGAAAAATGTGGAAAGACTGAGAAACTGTCACAGACCAGAGGAGATTGGGGAGACATCAAAAGTAAATGCAACATAGTATCCTAGATTGGATCTTAGAACAGAAAAAGGGTATTAATGGGAAAATTGGAGAAATCCAAATAACGTCTGGAGTTTAGTTAACAGCAACGTATAAACGTCAGTTTCTTAGTTTTCACAAATGTACCTGGCAAATGTAAGATGTTAACAATGGGGGAACTAGGTGACGGGTATACAAGAACTCTGTACTATCTTTGTAACTTTTCTGCAAATCAGCATTATTCTAAAAGAAAATTTATTTATAAAACATTACAGGACTGAGCATCTGTACATCTTTCTATGGATATCTGTAGACCTTCTATCTTCAATCCATGATCCAAAAACACTTCAGACCCACTGTCTGTGGCTTCCTGCTGCTCTCCGTGACCACTGCTTTCTAAGTACACTGCCTCTTTCCCGCTATGTGACCCGCGCCTTCCCTCAAAAACCAAAATTTAGGTAGACCTGGGGGAGGGGAGAATGGGGAGTTCTTGTTTAATGGGTACGGTTTCAGTTTGGGAAGATGAAAAACGTTCTGGAGATGGATGATGCTGATGCTGCACAACAAGGTGAATGTATTTAATGCCACAGAACTGTACATTCAAAAATGGTAAATTTTGTTATATATATTTTGCCACAATTTTAAAAATAAAAATAAAGGAATGGGTACTGATACATGTTATAACAAAGATAAACGCTGAAAACTAAGCGAAAGAAGCCAGACACAAAATACCACATATGATTCTGTTAATAATGTTCTAAAATTGACTGTGGTGATAATTGAACATATCTATGAATATACTAAAAACTATTGAAACATATACTTTAGATGAGTAAATAGTACACTATGTGAATTATATCTCAATAAAGCCGTTAAAAATTTGATTGGTTTTAAATCTAGGATCACATTTATTTGAACTTCCAAAGACCCTAAATGGCATCCTATAAATTCTGGAACCACATTCTGGTGACATGTTGGGGAAAAAATGAACAAATAAATGAGAGACTGAGGTTCACAATGTCTGGCGGGAAGATCAGGAAGGCCTGTGATTGGGCACGTGTGCTCTCCAGCCAAGAACAAAGTCAAGATTATGCAACACACTAAGGTCAAGTTGATCACAGACCTTTATTCTGGTCCTTATCATCCATTAAGCAACCTGCACAAATCATTTTCTTTATCTCTGCCCCAAGCAGCAGCAGCTGGATCCAGGCCGGCAATGGAAGACACAAGTAGTGAAAGACCTTGTAGAGAAAAGCTAACAGGTGAGCCCTCTGCTTGTCCCACCTTAGGAGAAGGTAGAACAGAAAGTGTGGCAGTGCAACACTCCAAAGACTCTTCTTCAAAGCTGAGGCCTGCAGAGGGGCTAGCTGAAGGACGCAGGGGAGGGCTCACAAAACTGCCCAGCTCAGCAATCAATCCAAAGTACCTAAAAACACAAAGAGCAATGAGTAAAGCATGGTGCCTCCAGAGCTGGAGGAGCATAACAAGCCGGGCCAAGTTAAAATGGAAGCTGCTTTGGGACCAGCAGTTATCTAAGACCAAAATACTCGTTTTGAAGAATATCAATCCAAAAGATCCTCAGGGAAAAACACAGCATCACAGAGGGTGGGCAGCTGGGAATTAAGCACACTGTTTGGACAGTTAGAATTAGAGGTGGGAAAAGGGCTGAGAAGTTGCTGCGTTGGTTAATGAGCATTTGTGGAGACCATAAAAGGGGTGAGTGATACTAAATAAATGAGGTAAGTTCTCTAAGCAAAGGGCTTATAATCTTTCGAGAAAGTTCCATTTCAAGATGGGAGACTGAGCCCACAAGTTTGTATTCCCTTCCATCCAAGATTCCATTCAAAACGAAAAAAGGTTTAAGAAAGGTATAAATCTACAACAAAGAATGGAGGCCCATCAGCAGTCAAGAGATTTCAATAAAAAGCTGAATAATAGAAATGTGACTGATGGATGTTTGTAAACAGAGCAGGGGAAAATGTGCCTAGAATGAACACAGAGGAGCTGCAGCAGAGGTGGAGCCCGCGTGCCAGGAGACTCACGGGAGGCTCCAGACTCAGACACAGGAATGAGACAGACGCAAGGCTACGATAGGTTAATGCCCCCAGGGTCTGTATGAGAAATGGCTGACCCCATCCCCCCACAACCCTCCCCGAAGGCAGCACTACCAGAAAAGAAGCATTTAAACCTAAGTTGAAAACAAAATCAGAGGGTTCTCTTCTAAAGAACTAAATGTATTACCTGGAGAACTAGAGCGGCTTCTGAAAATGCCAGCTCGCCACAGTAACGCTTTCTGCACTCTGGCCTTTGGAGGCCCACCGCGTAACACCTGGCCCTACTCCTGCCCATCCTGACTAAAACTGTCAGGCAAAAACCACCCTCCCATCACACACGTACACAGCTTCCAAACAGGCTTCTGATTCTCTCATTCTTAAATGGAATGAAAATTACCAGGCATTTGAAGAAAGCCTACATGATGAAAGACTAAGATTTATTTAAAAAAAAATAAGAAAAAGATGACGACCTAGAATAAAACAGATAATTCACGGAAAAGAACACATAAGAAAACAAAGCAAAAATATCTCTAATTTAAAAAAAAACGGCCTCTGCTTTTGATAATGGCAACATTCTGCCGAGACCAACTGATCAAGCTGAGTAAAATATTTTTAAAAAGAAAATCCTTCAGATATTGAAAAGGCATCAAGAGCAGGCAAATCCAAAATCTAGAGAAGGAAAGAACACAAAGAAAACCCAGCTTCCAAAACTGCTTTTGCCCTGAGGGCATTTGCCAAACCGAAAGACAGAGGTGAGAAACTGTGCTGTGATTTCTGCGGGGTGGGTTGAGCAAATCAAGAGTCAAATCTGGGAGGCTGCTCAAGTGGGAAGGTCTGATAACCACTCCCTTTTTTAAGGCTGGAGTCCCAAAAGGCTACACCCTCAGAGTAAGGCTGGACTAAAATTAAGTCAGCCCCCTCACCGGCCTGCAGTCAGGGTTCACATCACGGTGATGAAGGAATCCCCCAGTCTTGGATTTGGAAAGGAGGCCCTGCACCGACACACACCCCCAGGTGCCTTGCAGAAGCACAGGAAACTCTTCTTTGGAGAAAGGTTTCATCACACAAGCCTCAAATTATCCAACAAATAATCTTCTCAAGTACAATGACCAATATGCCAAAATAACTAGGCATATAGGGGAAAGACTGTGAGACAGTTCTAACAGAAATAGACAGAAAAATAAAAGACAATAAACCAGCCTCAAAAGGCTTTGGACATTAGATTGGACACAGACCTTTAAACAACTGTACTTCCTATGTTTAAAGAAATAAAAGATGAGCGTCAAAACATTTGCAACAAGTACAAACAATAAAAAGTGACAAAAGAGATTTGAAAATAACTAAACGGAATTTGCAGAACTTAAAACACAAAAACAAAAACTAAGAAATCAACAGAAAAGTTTAAATGAGACAAGACCACTGAAGAGAGAATTAATAAACGGGAATGTGAGTAAAATTACACACAATGCATCATGAAGAGGCAAAATTATGGTTGAGTTTTAACATATGTTTAACAGGAATCCCAGAGAGAAAGGAGAAAGAACAAAACAGAGCCAATATCTGAAAAGATACTGGCTGGGACTTCTCCAGGACAGCTGAAAGAAATCTATCCATAGATTTAAGAAGCCTAAACTGACTACAAAAAGCGAAATCTATACCTAGATACATGAGAGTGAAACCACAGAAAAATCAAAGAGAAGAACTTAAAAGCAGACAGAAGAAAAAGGGACAAATTAGCTTCAAAAGATTAACAGACTAAATGATTTCTCAACATAAACAATGAAAGCCAAAAAACAGTACCATGATAGCTTCAACGTACTAAAAGAAATAATTTCCCACCTGGATCCCTATATTCAGCAAAATAGCCTTCAACAATGAAAGTAAAATAAAGGCTTTTTCATACCAAAAAATAAAAAAGCAGAGAGTCAGCTACCAGCAAACCCATACTAAAGGAAGTTCTAAAAGATTTAAAAGAAAATAATCACAACTGGAGGAGAAGAAATATAAAAAGAAAAAAGCAAAGACAACATAAATATATGGATAAATTCATATATCATTGCCTGTATAATATAGCAATAATAATGCCTTATGTGGATTGTCTAAAACAAAACAAAAACACTTGACAAGAACAGCATGAGTGGGGACAAGGGACTGAGAGTTACTGGATGCTAAGATTCCACCTTGCTGAGGATGAGAGGGAAGGTACTAACATTAGGCTCTGATAAATTAAAGACGCACGTAGTAACTGGTAGAGTAACAACTAAAAGAACAGAGTGTATAACTTCCAAACTGATACAGGAAAAAATATAATAATAAATTATACTCAAAAAAAGGGCAAAAAATGGGAAGAAAAAAACAAAACAGGCAAGACAAATAGAAAGCACAAAATAAGATGGTAGATTTAAACCCATATGTACCTAGTGGACCTAGCAGCGCTCATCAGGCCATGCTGTGGCAGTGTCCCACACAAAATAGAGGAAGACTGGCACAGATGTGAGCTCAGCAACAATCTTCCTCAAGCAAAAAGAAGATCGGCAAGAGATGTTAGCTCAGGGCCAATCTTCCTCACAAAAAGAAAAAAAAAAGCACTTAAAAATATTTCAAATCAAATGATAATGAAAATACTACCTATTAAAACTTGCACGATACAGCTACAGCAGTATCCAGGGGGAAATTTATAACTTAAATGCATATAGCAGAGAAAAAAGCTAAAAATTAATGAACGAAAGATCCATCTCAGGAAGTTAGAAAAGAGCAGAAAATTAAATGCAAAAAAATTTAAAATGAAGAAATAATAAAGGTCAGAAACTAATGAAATGTGGAAAAATACATAATAGAAAGAATCAACAAAACCAAAGGTTCGTTCTTTGAAAAAACTAATAAAACTGACAAACCTCTAGAGAAAGTGATCAAGGAAAAAGAGAAAAGGCTCTCATAACACCAAGAATAAAAAGAGGACATCAATAAATATACACATTACAAAGATAACAGAATACCGTGAAAAACTTTATGTCAACAAATTTAGATAAAATGCATAAATTCTTACAAAAACTATAACTCTTTGGGGAGTGGAAACTGTCTCAAGAAAATTAAACCAGAATGGTCCTAAAAACATTCAAAAAACTGAATCAATAATCAAAAATATTCCCACAAAGACAATTCCAGGCCCAGATGGCCTCATTGATGAATTTCAGCAAACATTCAAAGAAATAATTCCTATCTCACAGTTTTCCAGAGAACAGATAAAAAGGGTACACTCTCCAAAAAACTGTATGAGGCTCACATTCAATATGAAAAACAAATGCCAATCTCTCTTATAAACAATGACGCAGCATTGCAATTTGACTAAATCCTAGTATTTAGGGATGCATGCTTATGTGGTAAAACTATAAAGAAAAGTCAAGGAAGTAACTACCAAAACGTCAGGATACAGTTGTCAGGAAAGGGGGTGGAGAGACATATGATGAAGGGATACATACGGGGCTTCTGGGCTGACAGTATCCTATCTCTTGGCCTAGTTGATGGTTACAATGGTGTTCATCTGATTATTTACTGACTTTACATTTGTTCTTTGTGTTACATTTCATATGGGAAGGCTTAAAAAAGAATACAAATAGACACACATTTGCATAAAATATCCAGAAGAGTACACAAGAGACTAATAAGAGTTGCCGGCAGGGAGGGGCCCTGCATGGGATTAAAGGACAGAGAGGGTAGAGAAAGACTGTTCACAGTACTGTTTTTCAACTTCCACACCCAACCTACAGCTAAAGCAGGGAAGACTTAATTACGATGAGACGATATGTTATCAGCCTTGACAATGACAAAGTACAAGTACAGATGACACAAAGTGAGGGCTGGAAGTGGGCCAAACATGGGAAAGGAAGGGATAGGTGCACCAACAGTCATGCACCACAAAGTGGCGAGAAAACAAAAAAAAACAGATGTTTTATATGTTACGTAAACTGAAAAGGTAACAAAGGAACTAAAAATGATGATTTAACCACCAAAAATCAGACAGGAGGAAAGGAATCTATGGGGTAGTACAGGTTAGCCAAATCTTCACTTATCATAGCAGGGAGTCAACAGATAACATCTACGGTTGATAAGTCAAAGACAAGCATGTCATTTAGAAATATAAGTAAGCGCCTGAAAAGCTAAAAAGGGAAACAAAAGGGTGAGAGGCAGCAGTTACACTTCATTGTAAGCCATTAGGTAACTATTTGATTTTTAAGCATGAATATATACTGCCTTGATTAAAAAAGAAAAAAAAAGAATAATTTTCTACTTAGAACATACACATGTAAGGATATAAAACATTTATTTTACCAGGTACAAAATAATATATACTGACTGAACCTACAGGGTCTAAAATGGCCAAAATTCAGATCTACTAATGTGCGGTAGAGCAGACGGCTTCAATTACTGAGCTTATTGGATCAGAAGATGAAAATGAACACATCTACCACTCAAGAAATGGCCATTTATTAAAAATCCAAGCTGGGGCTGGCCCGGTGGTGCAGTGGTTAAGTTTGCACACTCCGCTTCAGCGGCCTGGGGTTTGCCAGTTTGGATCCTGGGCGCGGACCTACACACCCCTCATGGAGCCATGCTGAGGTGGTGTCCCACACAGAAGAACTAGAAGGACCTACAACTAGGATATACAACTATGTACTGGGGCTTCGGGAGGCGGAAAAAAAAAAGAAAAGGAAGACTGGCAACAGATGTTAGCTCACGGCCAATTTTCCCCACCAAATTCCAAGCTAAGCTCTATGGCACGGTGGAGGCTAGAGAAGGAAACTGCGTAAGATCTCTCCACTTCTGTTCCCAGCGCCCTCCAGTTTAGTACCCACAGGTCAGTAGTGTTATGTCTTTAAAATACAAATTTGATCATATCACTCACCTCTTTGAAAAGCTGGTAACTAAAAATGAACATGTAAGGTAGACTCTAAACATTTTTGATTGGGGAACTGACAGGAACTCAGTCACAAGAAGTTGCCTGCCTTAGGTAGGCAGCTAACAAGTTATTTTTAAGAAAAATGAGTACACAGAAAAAAAGGCTTAAGAAAGATCTACAAATTAAGAGAATACTCAATAATCTAGGTTTGAAGCTGGCCATGGGAATATATCTTAAAAGACATTTCAAAGAATATATCGAAAGGGCCAGAGGCCTAGGTTGATGTACAGATGCAGAACAAAGGAGTAAAAATAGGTAATGAGGCCTGAAGGAGGTGATGAGAACACTCTGGTATGGTAAAGAGGAGAATGAACTCTAGGTGCAGGGCTTTCACACAACTATCCAATCAGAATATGTGTAGAGAAGAGCAAGCTGATCAGATTTAGGAATTAAGTAGGAGAAACAGCTCTAAGAAAAGGTAGATAAAATGAGGCATTTCAAATATTTTCTATTTCAATGACAAGATTTAGTTAGCACATGAGTTAATCCGAAATTCCTAAGAACAGATACAGGACAGACTCTCCCTGCAGCAAAATCATCACTTTACACAGATCGTTGAAGAGAAGGAACAAGTAACCCTTTAAATGTTGGCAACTGTTTCTGAACTCTAGCATTATGATGAGGAGGAAGATTTATATCTAGAGATGGAGATCAAAGCAAGAAGCAAACTTCTGAGTCCACCTAACTCCACTGGGGTCTTTATACTCCCTTCCATTTTTTATGGTTAGCAACATTCAGGAAAAAGTTTTAATTACCCAAGGGAATAGAATTAAAATTGCTAAATCTCACCAGATTTAGCAAGTCAGTTTTTCCTATCTTAACAGGAAGTAGGGAGAAAGAATTATCCCTACACAAACAAGGAAGAACCCAGCATCAGTTTTACAAGGTTGTGAACTCAGATCATTAGCATGGAAGGCCAAACGGAAATGATCACCCATTGATAAAGAACTCACCTTCCAGAAAAGCAAATTCATCCACAGCTTCTATTGCATTATCTGAAACACAAGGTAAAGGGACACCTGACCAACTCAGATCATTTGGACATCAGCCCCCCAAAAAAGCACAACCCACGCACTGAAGGGCATGAGGTTTTATGAAAATGTGGGCATTTATAAAATGTGTTCCTCGCTGTCTTGAGATCCATTCCTATACTCCACCACCAAATCTTACCGATCATCTGTCTCTCTACAGGAGTAAGAAATACCTAGGTAAACACTGTTCAGTGGGGGAAACCTCTTTGCTCTGAAAGTCATCAGAGAAGAGTTTGGCAATAGAGCCAGGAAAGTAAGATGACAGTATATGAAAGCTTACACATGTGTGAAGGTCACCAACTAGAAAGAAGAGTCAGAAACCAAACCCTCACGTTCCAGGGGGAAAAGAAATGTCAAGCCTGGTACAATATGGCAGAAGGTATAAAGGGGTCTAGTTAGCTCTGGCAACACCTAGACTCCTTTCACTCTCTGCTATGGCACCTCTCCAGCCACTCAAAGTAGAGAAATCCTAAAGGTAAGGGCTTTCTGGCAATGTGACAGTCCAACAAAACACCCGATAGAGACCCTGTGGCACCTCTCTTCTTACAGTGATGCCTTCTCAACCAGTGAAAGGGAAAACCTTGCCCAGCCCTCGCTTGTCCGCCCCCAGATCCAGGATACCACAGTGACACTCTACCCAAATCTCTCCTCTGCAGGGTTTTCCTCTTCCCTTGTTGGGCACAGCAGTAGGCATCTTTTGCAATGGTCTCCACAAACAGTTCCTGTGAAGCAAACAAAGAGAATTGTACCAACTGGTTCTAGCACAAGTCTTGTGAGTGCTCCTGTTTGAGTCAGGGGAGAGGGACGAAAGGGGGCTCAGATGCATGGGGAGGGTCTCAGGGCAGCTGAAGGTTGTCCTGGATTTCATGATGCTCTATTCCCCTTCCCACTCTCGCAGTAGCCCAGACACGTCCCTCCTCCCTTCCTTGTAAATTCATCCCACTCATTCACTTGAGACTCCTACAAATTCTGTGTTAGACACTGGAGATGCAAATTAAAGTCGTCGTCCAGGCCCTCGTGAAGAGGCAGGTGTGTTAACAAACCAATACAACCACCCTACGTGACCCTTCTTCCGTCTTCCCTTCCTACACTCACAGCTCACAATCGGGCCCCAGCACCTCTCCCACCTCCCTGTCCCCGGTACATCCCACACTCCCCAAATCCAGCCCAAGGCGCCGCTAAGCTCCACCCCCGGAAGTCCCCGAGGCCCCGCCCCTCGCCACGCTCCCCGGCCCGCCTTGTGTCCCTCTCGTTCCCGCCGCACCGCAGCTCGTGCCAGAATGAAGATGGCTTCCTGTCCCGCGAGCGTCACGTCGGGGTCCGCCTTCACCAAGGCCTTCACTCGCGCCAGAGGCAGCCTCGAGAGACGAGCCCCGGGCGCACCCGTTGGGGCTTGGGGCGGAGGGGCCACTGCCTCCCCACCGGGCCCCTCCTCCTCCCGGGGCGTCCCGCTTCCAGCCGCCGCCGCCGCCATCCGGCCCCGAGCGTGCTGCGCGCGGCCGCCGACTGTGCGCGCGCAGGCGGCTCCGGCCCCTTTCCCGCGCGCACTGGAGGCCACGCCCCCTGTGGACGCGTGGCTCCGCCCCTCACGCGACGGGGCGCTCCCCGGACCGTGGTGGGCGGGTACTGGGCGGTTTTATCTCTGTCTCCCTGCGCGATCCCGGCTGCTGGTCTCTCCGGGTCTCTCTTGCTGCTCCTCGGTGACTCTCCGGCCTGGTTGAGCCCGTGTGGAGCCTCTTGGTGAATGTGGTGGCTGGGCGGGGCTGGTGCCCGGAGGAGTGCCAGGTCTGGAGAAATCCAGACCCGACCCGCTAGAGAGTCTCAGTCAACTCAGAATGATACCCAAGGCTGGGAAGGGCAAGTGTCCAAGGGAGGCCCGGACCTTCCCCAGAGGGCCCAGGCCGGAAAGAGGGTACTGAGGAGGGCGCAAAATCTGGACCAGCATCAAGGCGAGCAAGATGCTCTTGAAGGAGGGCTAGGACTTTGCAGGCAGAAATGGCAGAGGTTCAGTCCAGACCGGAAACCACAAGAAAAAGGCATAGAGGCTGGAGAGGTTGAAGTTGTGGTGATCACAAGGCATCCAAGTTTGTGCAATCACGAGTTGCATCAGAGCATTGGTTCTCAAACTTTTTGTTCGCAGGATCGCTTTACGCTCTTAGAAATTATTGAGGACCACAAAAAGCTTTTGTTTCTGTAGGCTATATCAACATTTATTGTATTAGAAATTAAAGTTTTAAAATATTCATTTAAAATAATACACTGTGTCATTACGTTACGTTATCTGGCTTAATAAGGAAGACAACTGGATTCTCTGGCTGCTTCTGTAAAGGTTATCACTTTTCGCGAATCTGGAAAACACTGCATCTTATTGAGAGAATGAGAATGAAAAGGGCAAATAACTTCTTAATATTATTAAGAAAATAGTTTTGACTTCATGGATCCTTGAAAAGGGTCACTCAGAATAACCCCCTTCCCCGCCCCCCATTGGTCCCCACACCACACTTTGAGATCTGCTGGCATAGAGGAACAGTTGATACTTGCAATAACAGGTTTAACTAAGTCAATTCTGTTGTAATAGCTCACATTTTTTTAAGCACTATATGCATGGTTCCAAGTGCTTTACATTTGTATATGTCATACTTGATGTGGGGTCGGTGAGCCGAGGAGTCGAAAGAAAGATTTCTTAGACTCTTCAGATCTGGCAGTAGTGCTCTTTTATTTAGAGAATAGTGTAGCATGGGGACAGGACCCATGGGCAGTCAGAGCTTCTGCTGCCGCTGCTGCTGCCCCCGCTGGCATGGGGACAGGACCCACGGGCAGTCACAGCTCCTGCTGCTGCCCCGAGTTGAGGGTTAGGGCTAAATTTAAGGCATAGGTATGTGAGTCATCTCTTTACGAAGACAAAGGAAAGAACATGAAAAAAATGTTAAAATGGTATCAGTGCAGGTGGGGTCTGGTCGTTGGGTGATCCCATGACTTTTAGACAAGAATCAAATCGGATTAAGTAAAGGTCAGAAGCCACCACCCTAAATCAGTTACGTGAGCTTGCCAGACAGCAACCAACTTAAGTTCTTGCCTTTCCCATTAAGAGTTTCTAGGGATAAGGTCATCTCTCTTCTTCTTCCTGGTACAGAGAGGGAGGCACCTTTACAGATAGAGATTTACCTTACAAATGTAAATATGTCCCAACAAGGGCAAGTTCCATTCCCCAGAGCCTCCTTCCCTGTCCCAGTTTATCAAAAGCAGTCAGCCCAAAACAATCCCGATGCCAAAGAGTCATCCCTTGGGGTGGCCAATTTCAGGTCCCTACAAGCTCATCCCCCCCTTCCTTCACAAATGCAAATGTCTCTCAAAAGGGCAAGCAAAATTCCAGTCCTCGGAGCCTGCTTCTCATCTGTAGTTTTAAAAGTAACCAGCCTGAAATCCTCATCATAAACCGTTTTAAAATTAAGCAGCCTAAAAATCCTCATCAATACTGACTTACATAATTTTCACAATACCCTATTTGAAGTAGGTGATAGTCTGACCTTGTTTTACAGTTGAGGAAACTGAGACACAAGATGGTTAATTCACCCACGCCAGAAAGTGGTGAAGCCAAGAAGAGGTCGGATTAGATAACACGGGAAATCCTTCTCCATTCCAAAATGATGTAGTGAATGCTACGTAACTGGGTTGGCAGAGAGCCTCCACTAGAGCAGAACAAGAGGTTTGGCCGAGATTAAAATCTTCAGAAGGGAGTCTGAGTCACTGGAAATTTCACCACAGCCTGCTTTGGGACCTCAATCCCGCGTCCATCTTCAGATTACGTTTGTGGACACTCCTGAACGTGGAAAGCTCCACATGAAATTCACAAAAGCATGGCCACCTAGCTTGTAGAACACTTGTCCCCTTGTGGTAGAACACTTCATGAAGCAATATTCCAGCAATGTCAAAGTAGTTAAGCACTAATGGCAGCCTAAATTCTAAATTAACACAATAAAAGGGTTGACCACTATAGGGGCAGGATTAGTTAGACTTGATGAAGTTTCTGTGTCAAATTAGCTTTTGGAGGATTCTCTCTCTAACCTCTCTTCTTTCCCAGTGTTCTCTGTTATTTGTATTTTCCCTCGCTTTCTTCCATTTCCTCCTTTCCCTCCCTCTTCTTCCCTTCCCACCCTGCCCCTGTGCCTATTTTTTTCCTCATCACTTGAATATTTTACCTCTTGCCCCAGCTTCATCGTTCTTTCCCTGGTTTTACTATGACTAACAGAAAAGAGCTGTATTTAAACCACACAAGACTTTCTCACTTGAGTGCTGAAAAGCGTTGTCATGTTAAAAAGGGGAATTATATTTTATTTTCAGTGGCAAAAGGGCAGAGGAAACAGGAGGACAAAGGTCAAAAAAGCCACACACATAAAGTTTGAGTAGCAATCCATATAGAATGAAAGGCTAATATTATCTTTAAAAGGCTGCAAGAAGAAAATGAATGCAAAAGAGAAATGTCAGGTGAACATTTTATGTAATAAACTAATGGTTAGAGACAATTTACCATCTTCTCTCCTGGGGTAAGAGTTTGTGGGGACCTGGAATTGGCCACCCCAAGATATGTCTCTTTGGCATCAGGATTATTTGAGGCTGATTGCTTTTGATAAACTGGGACAGGGAAGGAGGCTCTGAGGAATGGAACTTGCCCTTTGTTAAGACACGTTTACATTTGTAAGGTAAATCTCTGTCTGTAAAAGGTGCCTCCCTCTCTGTACCAGGAAGAAGAAAGGAGATGACCTTCTCTCTAAAAACTCTTAATCAATACCAAAGGCAAGGACTTAAAATCTGCATTTTATTGTGCTAGTCTGGTAGCCTCCTGTAACTGACTTCCTTCCCCCTCCCAACTTTGGCATTTCTTAAGGATTAAGCATCTTTCCTTAGGCTAGGAACCGATTGCGCTCACCTGTGACCGCCCAGCTCCAGACAATAGTCTTGCCTCCTGCTATGCCCTCTGAGACAGCAGACCACTACCTGCTGTGTCCATCAAGTGCTGTGCTGACAGGGCAATCTTGTGACTATTGTGGGAGGGACATTTCAATCACATGTGAAACACCCTGTTTGGGGGTATATAACCACTATGCGCACCCCACTTCTTCGGTGCCCTTTCTTCCTTCGGGAAGAAAGGCCCCGGGCCATGGTTCCTCATAAAGCTTTGTTTAATTTTCTCTTGCTATTCTGTCTCATGTGAATTTAATTCATTCTCCGGCCAGACAAACCCCCGTTTGGGAAGAGGAAATGTCTTCCTCCCCTACAAGTTCTATCCAGGAGATACATATTTGGAGGAAACCAGTGACACTTCATTTCTGAATAATTTTTAAAAAATAATTGTACTGGTTGTATGAGGTTAAAAAATAAAAGTCAACTGAGTAAATTTTAGAGATCTGATTGGCTCTATTCAATAATTCATGAATTGGGCAGCATCCAACCTAACAGATAGAAAGAAGCTCTGAGGAGCTGTACAAAATGAAAAAGTTATAGGCAGAAGAGAACAGGAACAAGGAAATTGTACTGGACAAAAAGCAGATTGGTTATTGCACGATTCCTTTCCTTTAGGGGATGGCAGGGGTCCATCAGGCAGATTACCTAACTCATGTTGATCAGGCGATTCCTGATTGACTAAGATTCCATTTCTGAGAGACTGGAAACTATCTCGGTCGAGTGACAGGGGCTTAGCATAAATGACTCCATTTTGGGCCTGTTGTCTTGTTTTTATCAATGTGTTAACACTCTACCTTTCAGAGGAGAGGCCTAAATCCTATCTCCTTGAGTGTGGGCTGGATTCATTTCTAATGAGTAGAACATGGCAGAAGTGATGCTATGTGGCTTCTGAGACCAGATCGCAAAACACGTTGCACAAAGAGACTGCTAGAGCTAATAAATAAGCTCAGCAAGATTGCAGGACAGAAGATCAGTACAGAAAAGTCAGTTGCGTTTCTGTACACTAGCAACAAACAATCTGGAAACGAAATTAAGAAAATCATTTATAATTTCATCAAAAAGAACAAAATGTTTAGGAATAAAATCAACAGAAGTAGTGTGAGATTTGTACACTAAAAACTGTAAAATCCTTGAAAGCAATTCAAAGGAGTCCTAAGCAAATGAGAAGACATCCGTGTTCATGGATGGGAAGACTTAGTGTTTGTTAAATGGCAGTCTTCCCCAGATTATTCTACAGACTCAGCGCCTATCCAAATCCCACGGAGCTCTTTTGTAGACATTGACAGTCTGATCCTAAAATTCACACGGAAGTGCAAGGGACCCAGAAGAGCAAAACAATTTGGAAAAGGAAGAACAAAGTTGGAGGACTTACACATCCCAATTTCAAAACTTACTACATCAAGTCTTCAGATGACTGCAGCCTGGCTGACATCTTGGCTCCAATCTCATGAGGGACCCTGAGCCAGAACCACCCAGCTAAGACAGGCCCAGACCCCCGACCCACAGAAACTGTGAGATAATAAATATTTATTGTTTTAGGCTGCTAAGTTTTGGGATAATTTGTTATGTAGCAATTGATAACTGATACTTATAACCAGGAATAGCAGTCAGTCAGTGATTCTCAAAGAATTTGTTGAAAACCCTCTCAGGCACTGTCTAGCAGTTGGGCTCCACTGGCAAGTAAAAGTTAATTCAATCCCTGCCCTTGTAGAGCTTAAAATTTAGAGCATATGACAGACATTAATCAATTAAGTCCACAAATATGTCCCTCTGAACTACTCTAGGTAGTAAAAGAAAATTACAGGTTGTTATAAGAACGTAGAATAAGAAAACCTTGGATCCCAATTTGTATTTTTATTTTAGAAAGTATTACTCAAAACTTCTCCATTTTCCAGGTCCTCTGTCTACCACCCATCACCCACAGATGGGGTCAGGGAGGATGCACTGAACAGGTCCTAGGCCAGTACTCCTGCTGCTGCTCAGTGAATAGACAACACGCCTGCACTGTCACTGTACTCCTGCATCCAGAAGAGCCATTTCACAATATCTATAGCATGTTTCTGAACATCAGGGAACTACCACCCAGCAGCTGATCAGTACGTGGAGGTACTGGAGGTAGCGTACAGCATCTGTCAGTCACCCTGTGGTACATCAAGGTTTACACTAATCAGCACCAAGCCCTGGAGAGAGCACATGTCACAAGTGTCATTAATCCCTGGCATTCTCCCTCCAGCTACATCTCTCTGTGTGGATTCATCTGGTCTTCACTCTTCCCAGAAAGACTTTGACCAAGACTAGTTCTCCACCCTGTACACATATTTACAGCAACCAAGACACAGAACTGAAATACATGGGAGAAGATGTGATGGAAGGAGTGCTGGCCTCCCAACAGCACCATCGTCACTCCAACACTTGATTGCAACGGCAAGTAATAGTTATGAGAAGCAGTTGTTGGAGCTTGTCTCCAACCCACAACACATCTGGACTTACACCTGAGAGAACCCGGGGAAGCCTCAGACCAAAGCCTTCTGGGAAAGAGGGTGATGACATTCAGCTGGATACCCCACCCACCAGCTCACAGACACTTGTTGACAAATGTCTTGGGACCTTCAACACACACACACACACACACACACACACACATTTGCTCCAGACACGTAAGCTTCATCTCATCTCTCTGAACCCAAATTTCTAGTTTTCTACACTTACCCCAATATCCACCTTTATCCCATTTGGTTTGGTCAACACTTAAAACTTTCCCCTGATTTTCTTAGAACTCAGATGTTTTATAAGGCCTAAAAAAGCTATCAGCCTCCCTAATAAAATGAAATTCACCAAGGTTGTGACTGAGGAGAAATTAGCCACGTGGAGAGGATACACTAGTCCACAAATATCTAACTCATCCCAGATGTCTTCCCTTATCTCTCATTAGTTGCCTCTGTCACCCCAACACCAGCCTCAAGAGGGGCTATGACCCCTTTAACCTGGGACAGAAAGAATAAACATAAGAACCTGCCCTTAGTTCTCTATAACAGGTTTCTTAAACTTGAATAATGTTTGAATACCTTGTAAAGAAAAAAATTCCTGTAAACTCTTATTGTTGGTCTACATTATTTTTATTATGTTACTTTAAAAATGAACAAATATAAAACTAGGTACAAATTTTCTATACCTATAGCTCTTAAATTACTTTAAAACCCAAACAAAGCTACAAATCTAAAACAAACAAACGTACAAAATCACTGGAGTTCAAATTGAAACATCAGGGTGATGGATGATGTTTTGCTGGAACTAAATTGCTGATGTCGGTTTTAATAGACCTACTGTTTGCATGTTTTGTGCTTTACTTCCTGTCCACCTGATTCTTTTGACCTTGAACAATGTCGGGACCATCACTTGAAATGACAGAGGGTCTTCAGAATTGAGGATGCCTGCAATACCCTTGGGACAGGAAATTCTGCAAAATCTTTATTCCCATAGAATACCATGATGATATTTATCCTTCAGTTGTCACCAAACTTGGCCTCAGGCACTAAAATAATGTGGTAGAACATTTTACTTTTATTTTTTTAGATTATCTTCAAAACAAAAACACAAAATTTAGAAATTCTTGTGGAAGACTCCCTCCTTCAAATAAACATCTGCAGACCTACTTTGAGAAACACAGCTTCAATGGCACAACTGAGTCATGGCCAAAACATTTGAACAGTATGGTACTAAATCCTTGGGAGATTTCCTGGAAAACAACAACAAGGAATGTCATAAAGCCGGTAATCTGGTTAACAGAATAGGGTTCATCCATCTTCAGACGGAAGCCTCCTTCAGGGCTGCCTCCCAGTCTCACCCACCACAGGCAGGTCAAGACCGGGGAAGAGATGAGAGCACCCTCTGCTGCTGGCCTGGGGACCATTTTCCTGTGCTCTTTTCTGTGAAAGATCCTGACTTCCCCAAGGGTTGATGCTGAGGTTGATTCTGCCTTTCAGAGGAAACTGTTACTCAGGGTGGGGACAACCTGGGTTACTCAATAGGCTTCAACAGGATCATCTTCATCATTCCACATGATTCCATTCATCCCATTGCACATCTTATCATTCCACAGTAGCACAGGACTCTCATTGCATATGCCCCCTGTCCTTGCTTACTCCTTCGGTTTTCACTCTCTCTCATTCCCTTGGGCAACAACTCTCTTGCCAGCTTTAATTATGAAGAAATTTGCAGTCTTGCTATACCATTAGCTCAAGGATTACAAACATGATTACCTCTACTAATTGCCATATATGACCCTTCCAGTCCCCCCAACACTGCCTCACTTGGCCCTGGGGACTCCCTCCTCAGACTCCTCTCCCTTTACAACCATGAAGCAAGATGCTGCAGAAATTTCCAGTAGTTCAGATGTCATTGGTAGATGCTGATATTATTTTCCTAGACTTCAAGATCTACTGAGTAACAAAGCCACGGGGTTTTGGTGAAAGGAAATCCAATGTTGGAAAAAATGGGCAAATTATTTTGGGCTGCTGAAAAGGCCTTTTCAAGGAAAAAGGTTTTCTCTTCATATATTTTGCCAAGGGCCCTCTTCACAGTCATCCTACGTGTGGCTCCACCTCTCTGTCCTGTTGTAAAGTTATGGTCAAAGCCAGATAAAACTTTATGTGAAAATAAATAAAGTTAGTAAAGCAAGTTTACCAAAAACAAAATTATAAGATTATCATGGCCCTAAGATAAACTAGCAGAAAAGAGATTAAGAAACAGAATAAATATTAAGAATAAATAATATAAAATATGAAAGATTAAAAAACAGAAGCTTAGGGTCTGGCCCCATGGCCTAGTGGTTAAGTTTAGTGCATTCCACTTCAGTAGCCCAGGTTCAGTTCCTGGGCGCAGACCTACACCACTCGTTGGCAGCCATGCTCTGTCGTCAACCCACATACAAAATAGAGGAAGACTAGCACAGATGTCAGCTCAGGGCAAATCTTCCTCAAGCAAAAAGAGGAACATTGGCAACAGATGTTAGTTCAGGGCGACTCTTCCTCAGCAAAAAAAAAAAAGAAAAGAAAAGAAAAAAATAAAACCCAGAAGCTTAAAAGATAGATAGGCCAAAAAAAGAAAGAAAATAATGTTAGCTAAATAAATATATGAGAAAGACAAAAAAGAAGGAATGAAAAAACAGAGTGCAAAGGCTCACATTCTCTAATAGAGCAAAGGGGATGGGCCCTTTGAGCTGTGTATCCTGCAGATTTCACACTCGACTGATTTCCCAGTATTGAGAGCCACTGAAGGCAGCCCCTGAGGGTCTTTTCTCCAGGGAGGTCTCCCAGGTCATCAAGCCCCAGCTAGAAAAGGTCAGGGCAACAAGCTACTTTTAGGGTCTCACCATTCAGCTCGAGCCTCCAAGCTCTTTTAGGTAGCTTTCATTCCCATAATTAAGAAGCTTTGCCATTAGACATCAAATTGCTCAAGCTGACTTTACAACCTGGCCCCCTATAGGCATGCAAAACCGTAGCCAAATTGGATGGTTTCCCGATAATCAGAGAGCAAGCCTGCCAGTGCCTATTAACTACATATTTTAGCCTGTGAGGCCAGGCTTACAGAATCTTCACAGGACCCCTGTTTATTAATCCTGGACCTCACCCTGCTCTGGGCTGGTCCACGTCAGACTCGGGCTGCTCTGCTAATGCAAAGTGATAGGTTCCAGGCCTCAGGTCAAAATACAGGCTTCTACTGTTTTTCTATCGCTCGAGTTATATGTTTCTATTTCGCACTTAATAAACCTGCAATCTTAGAGAGCCACTGCCTGCTCGCCTCTTCTAGTGAGAAGTGACAGGCTACAGCCTGCAAAAGCAGCTTTCTCTAGCCTGACGCAGTGTCAGGAGCTCTCACTTCTTCGGCTTTATTAAGAGAAACAGAAGCATAATTACCGGGATGGGGAGGGGAAAACCAGAGAGCAATTGCTTCCTCTTAGCACAGAGACACCTTTCAAACACATTTTTAAGGTAATATGTTCTCAGAACTGTTAAGACAATGCTGAAAAGGCTAGAAAACAATGTGAATGGAAGACCTGGAAATCTTGGACATGGAAATCAAAGGTGACTTTTTTGTCTCATTCACCTCCCACCCTAATAATGGAGATTCCATCTCTGTAGCCACACCAGTCCCCTGGAGCACTGTCCCACCCCCAGCCTCTGTGTTTGGAGCTTGGTTAGTCCTGCGGGGGCCAGGGAACAGAGAAGGATGGCTACATCTATTCTTGCCTCTCTGTCTAAGTCAACAATGTCCTGCTTGTTGCTAAAATGGTTGCTTTTTGTCCATTTTTTAACTCCTTTGCTGTTCACATACTGGACAAAACAAAATCTTGCTTCCAAATCTCTTCAGTTCTGTCAAAAATCTGTTACTAAGATAATACTCAAAGTATGATCTTCGGGGCCGGCCCGGTGGCGCAGCGGTTAAGTTCGCACGTTCTGCTTCGGCGGCCCAGGGTTCACCAGTTCAGATCCCGGGTGCAGACATGGCACCGCTTTGGCAAGCCATGCTGTGGCAGGCGTCCCACATATAAAGTAGAGGAAGATGGGCACGGATGTTAGCTCAGGGCCAGTCTTCCTCTGCAAAAAGAGGAGGATTAGCAACAGTTAGCTCAGGGCTAATCTTCCTCAAAAAAACCAAAAAAGTATGATCTTCACCAATCATGAATAGTTTTGTGCTTCAAGTGGACTTTTTAATTGACATGTCAAAGCAGAGCCAAAGATCTCAAAAAAGGTAGTAACTTGAGCCAGGGATCCCAGCTTTCTTCTATATACAAGCGCACCCAATGAAGGTTCAGGTCCCTGATTATTGGGGGCCAACCAGCAAGGCAAATAAAGAAAATAATGACTTTCTAGGTACAACAGCAAGTCACAGGCAAGAACAGAAATAAATGTTCAGCTCCATATATCACTGAGCAATTCAGAATCCACGTGATGAATTGGAAAGAATTTAGGATTGGATATTAGGCAATGCTCATTCCAGTCCTGTATCTGTCAGTCACCTTGGGCAAGTCACTTAACCTCCCTGGGCTAGATTTCCTTATCTACAAAATGAGAGGACTGGAATGGATGATTTCTCAGCTCTGTTCTGCTAAAATAGTTAGCGTTATATCCTAGTGGTGCTTCTTTCCTTCTGATACAAGTACATTCTCTTTAATGTTTTGCTAGAATCTATTAAAAAATTCTGATTTATATCCTACATCATTAGTATTGACAGACCTTTTTAGCCATGACCCTTTGTGTCTGCTGCAGATGAGAACTGCTATGGTTGTGGTGGCGGTTACGACTGTATATATTTGTTATATATGCATAACACTAAACAGAGTGAATTTTACTGTATATAAATTATACCTTGATAAATCTGCCTTTAAAAAATACATTTCTCCCTCACACACTGCCCGTGGGAATGCAAACTGGTGCAGCCACTATGGAAAACAGTATGGAGATTTCTCAAAAAATTAGAAATAGAAATACCATATGATCCAGCTATTCCACTTCTGGGTATTTCTCCAAAGAACATAAAGACACTAATTCCAAAAGATACATGCACCCTTATGTTCATTGCAGCATTATTCACAATAGCCAAGACATGGAAGCAACCCAAGTGCCCATCAAGAGATGAATGGATAAAGAAGATGTGGTATACCATGGAATACTACTCAGCCATAAAAAAGATGAAATTGTGCCATTTGCAAGATAGATGGATCTTGAGGGTATTATGCTAAGCAAAATAAGTCAGACAGAGAAAGACAAATACCATATGACTTCACACATATGTGGAAGATAAAGAAACACATAGATAAGGTGAACAGATTGGTGGTTATCCAAGGGGAAGGGGGTTGGGGGAAAAGGGGTAAAGGGGCTCATGTGTATGGTGACAGATGCAAACTAGACATTTAGTTGTGAACACAATGCAGTCTATACAGAAGCTGAAATATAATTATGTACACCTGAAATTTACACAATGTTGTAAACCAATGTGACCTCAATAAAAAAAATACACTTCTAAAATACATTAAAAAATTTTAAACCACTGGACTACATGAACAAGCCAATTATTTATTCAACAACTGTTTATTGAGCACATGCTATGAGTTAAGCGTTGTGCCAGGCACCATACAATGGTGAAAATGACATGCAGAGCCCTGCTCTTTAGGATTTATGGTCTAACTGGGGAGAAAAACATGAAACATATCACTTACACATAGATAATTATACTTGTAGTAAGAGTTATGAAGAATTCTTACTAAGCTTGAGATTTTGAATCTAATTTTTTGTTATTAAAATGGTTAGTTAATAAAAACTGCTATTGCTGACAAAGCTACATTACAAATACGAAAGTTTTGTAAAGGTTTTTGTGTGGCTATAAAAATAAGGATACACGCAAAGGACATAGTGTGTGTGTATGTGTATGCACGTGTGTGTGCTTGTGTGTACAGGAAGATCATGGAAGGAGGAAAATGTGTGAAAGTACACATCAGGCTATTCACATTTGTTATCACCTCAAGAGGGTGAGAAGGGAGCAGTTGGGAGAGGCAGGTATTAGCAAGTTTTTCTCTACAGATCTTAGCATTATCTGGCCAGTTACAATGAATATGTTACTCTTGTTATTTAAAAAAATTATAATAGAATTAATTTTAAAAAGAAAGGAAAATTTTTCCATCATTGTAAGACTGCAAAGAAGAAATGGTTTACAAAGAGTGGCTGAGAGTATGCATTGCCTTGTGTACTAGACGACATATCTGGTCAATAAATATACCGACCAGATCAAAGATCAGGAAGATAAAACACATCGGCTCTTCTTCCAGACCAGATCGGGTCCTGCAGGATGTTGATAGTTCAAATCATCACTCCAAGAGCAAACATGGCCCGACCAGGCATGAATGAGAGATAATTACCTTTGCAGGAAGGGGTCTGTGCAAACTCCTTTGACTTTGGGGCTGTGAGAATAGAATATCTTAGAAGCAGCTTACCTTACCACCCTTGAAGATGCTGCCTCACACTTCTTTAACACCAGAGCCAGCAAAACTGAATGGATTAGTCACTATGAGCTCTCTGTGCAAGTGTGTGTATGTATAGGAGAAACGTCGTGATTAATAAATATATTGAAATAGGAATTCCATGGGCAATAATTTTTTAATTTTTTTGATGAATAAAAGTTGTATATATTTAAGGTATACAGCATGATGCTTTGATATGTATAAACATTGTGAAATGATTACCACAATCAAACTAATCAATATATTCATCACCTCCCATAGTTACATTTGCATGTGTGTGTTGTGAGAACACTTGAGATCCACTCTTAGCAAATTTCAAATACAAAATACATTATTACTAACTATAGTCTCCATGTTGTACATTAAGTCTCCAGAACTTATTCATCTTATAACTGAAAGTTTGTGTCCTCTGACCAACATCTTTCCTTTTCCTTCAACCCCCAGCCTCTGGTAACCACCATACTATTCTGTTATCATGAGTTTGCCTTTTTTTTTTTGGATCCCACATATAAATAAGATCATGTGATATTTGTGTCTCTGTATCTGGCTTATTTCATTAAGCATAATGTCCCCCAGGTTCAGCCATATTGTCACAAATGGCAGGATTGCCTTTCTTTTTAAGACTGAACAATATTCCGTAGTATACATGTGCCACATTTTCTTTATCCATTCATCTATTCACGAACTTAGGTTGCTCCCATATCTTGGCTGCTGTGGAAAATACTGCAGTGAACACGGGAGTACAGATATCTCTTCAAGACACTGATTTTATTTCCTTTAGATATATACCTAGAAGTGGGATTGCTGGATCATATGGTAGTTCTATTTTAAATTTTTTTAGGAAACTCTATACTGTTTTCCATAGTGTCTGCACCAATTTACTTTCCTACCAACAGTGCACAAGGATTCCCTTTTCTCCACATCCTCGCCAACACTTGTTATCTCTTGTCCTTTTGATAGTAGCCATCCTAACAGGCGTGAGATGATATCTCATTGAGGTTTTGATTTGCATTTCCCTGATGATTAGTGACGTTGAGCACCTTTTCATGTACCTGTTGGCCATTTGTATGTCTTCTTAGGAAAAATCTCTCTTCAGGTCCTTTGCCAATTTTTTAATTGAGTTATTTGGTTTTTTTGCTATTGAGTTGTATGAGTTCCTTATATATTTTGGATGTTAATCTCTTATCAGATACATGGTTTGTAAATATTTTCTCCCATTCCATAGATTGCTTTTTCATTTTATTGATTGTTTCCTTTGCTATGCAAAAACTTTTTAGTTTGATGTAGTCCCACTTGTTTATTTTCGCTTTTGTTGCCTATGCTTTTAATCAATTCCAAAAAATCATTGCCAAAACCAGTGCCAAGGAGTTTGACATTCTCTATGTCTTCTTCTAAGAGTCTTACAGTTTCAGGTTTTATATTTGTCTTTAATCTGTTTTGAGATGATTTTTGTGAGTGGTGTAAGATAGGGGTCCAATTGTATTCTATTGCAGGTTAATAACCAATTTTCTCTAATTCTACCTTCTTAAGGTATTTCATTGGTAAAGATCCTATTTTCCTTTTTTAAAAATCCCTTTAAAGATGTTCCCACATAAGTAGGGGAATTGATTTCTCAAGACGGCCAATGTTCTAACAAAAAATGACCCTACTTTTCTCTCACCAGAATCACGACCTCTATCAAAATAGTCTGCAGACAGTGTCAAAGTCCAGTCCAGAGACCCAGCCCAAACTCCAAATGTCAGAGGAGATGGAAGATTCTGAGGATCCTGGTATCACCTGCGGGAAGAAGGCAGGTGGAGCTGATGAAAATCTGAATGCCAGAAGCCCATAGCACAGCCCACAGACATGGTCAGTGAGTGGGGCTCAAGAAATGAGGCCGTGGCTCCTATGCAGAGGAACTAAACACTGCCTAACAGGTCCTCATGTTTAAGACTAGGAAAGATTTCTTTTTAGGAATACACAGCTTCCCTGGGAGCTTAGCTTGGTGCTTGTCTCAGATGCTGGCCTTCAGCTGACCTCAGTAGTTAAATGCACCTCTTATCTTTCTTTTTTCTTTTGAGGAAGATTGGCCCTGAGCTAACATCTGTTGCCAATTTTTCTCTTTGTGCTTGAGGAAGATTGTTGCTGAGCTAACATCTGTGCCAGTTTTCCTCTACTTTGTATATGGCCTCCACAGCATGGCTTGATCAGCCATGTGTAAGTCCGCGCCTGGGTCCAAACCCGCCATCCCTGGGCCATCGAAGCAGAGCACGTGAACTTAACCAACACACCACTCGGCCGGCCCCTCACCTCTTATCTTGACCCTGCTCTGGCACCTGGAGCAACTTCTTAACAACTGCTTCTGATGTTTCAGCCAGGGCTCCCACCTGGGTCATCCACTGCTGGTTACCCCACTGCACCTGACGTTCCCCTACCCAACACAACTTCCTGTGGTTCCTGCCTAAGCCCTTGCCCTACCAGACTTCCCTTCCATCTTACATCTCCTGCTGACCTTCCCCATTGTCCTGCTTCTTTAAGAGATTCAGACTCTGATAAGCGAAATCAAGCAACTATGATTAAGGATAGCACACAGATCAAATACTGATGGTCCTAAGTGGAACAAGTTGCTCTTAACTTTTTCTCCACGCTAGCTCCTCCAGTCTTCTAGCCAAGTGACTCTCAGTTCTCCTCTTTTTGGAACTCCTACAGGGCTACAAGACCCCAGGTTGTTCCTCGATGGCTTGTGTGTAACCACTTGGGGCTTCCCCAAAACACTAAGTTCCTTGAGTCAGAGTTGATGTCCTATTTCTTTTGGACTCCTCACAGCACCTAACAGACCATTTCAAAGTAGTTGCTTAGTAAATGTTTACTGGTTGGTCAGTTGTTTCATTACTTAGTGTAGAAGTCAATTATTCTATAGTCATTAAGCGTGCCCATGAAGAACATAAGCTCAACACTTAAATATCAAGGAGAGGATGTAAGGAGAAAAAGTGACATCAGTGGATTATGTATCAAATTGATGAGGTTCTTCTGGCCATAGCTGAGGAGCGTGTCTTTTACCCTTTAAGAAGGGGAGAGCAAATACAGAATTGAGCATGTTTATACTTTACATCAACCCCCAGGATGCTAGAGCTCAATAAACGTTAAAAATTTTCTAATTCAATCCTCCCCTCCCCACTTGAAGTGAAAAAGCTGAAACCCAGGGAGGTTAAGAAGTTACCCAACTTTCCAACACAGAATTATCTCCTGGGTTCTGAATTTTTACTTTTTAGTAAATTTTTGCTCAATTTTTATTTTTACAGTTTGTATTTACAAACTCCTTATTACATTATATTCTTTTTTCTAACTTTTTTACTATAAAAATTTCAAACATCCAGAAAAGTTGAAAGAATAGTACAATAAACACTCATTTACCCTCCACCTAGATACAACATTGTTAAGTTTGCTGTATTAGCTTCATCTCTCCATAGATAGATAGACTGTGTTTTCTGAACCATTTGAAACTGAGTTTCAGACATGTCACATTTCAGCTTCTCTAAAGAGTTACGACTTCACTCAGCGAGCCTCATAAGTGAAGGTGTGCAAAACCCACTCCGGCTCTGTGCTAACTCCCACCAAGACCCGCAGTTCGGGACAAAAGTGTGAGACAATAAAAAATATGTATTGGTCTCTGCCCCAGTTCCTGGCACTGAGCTCCTGAAACCCCTGTAAATACCTAAGTGATAAGAGCACTGGGAGCATCTTTTGTTCTATTGAGGTGATTCTGGGGAGGGGGGCTCCTGGACGGGGGCTGCTCACCAGACAGACCAAGACATAATTAGAAGCTTGGAATTTTCAGGCCCACTCTCCATTCTTCAGAGAGGAGAGAGGAGCTGGAAATGGAGCTAATAATTGATCATGCCTACGTGAGGAAGCCTCCATAAAATCCCAGTAGTACGGGGTTTGGAGAGCTTCCGGGTGGGTGAACACATCCACATGCTGGGAGGGTGACGTACCCCAGCCCCACAGGGACAGAAGCTCCTGCGTTCGGGACCCTCCCACACCCTATGTATCTCTTCATCTGGATGTTCATCTGTATCCTTTATCATATCCTTTAATAAACTGGTAAATTGAAGTGTTTCCCTGAGTTCTGTGAGCTGCTCTAGCAAATTAACTGAACCCAAAGAAGGGGTCATGGGAACCTCCGATTTGTATCCGATTGATCAGAAGTGCTGGTGGCAACCTGGACTTGCGATCGGCACCTGAAGCTGGGGGCAGTCTTGCGGGACGGAGTCCTTAACCTGTGGAATCTGGCACTATCTCCAGGTAGATAGTGTCAGAACTGAAGTGAATTGAGTTAAATTGTAGGACATCAAGCTGGCATCGCAGAATTGCTTGCCGTAGAGGAAAAAACCCCACATGTTTGGTGACCAGAAGTGTCAGAAGAGAAGTGTTCTGTGCGAGCAGTCAGAGACACACAGGTGGAGGACTGGTTTTTTTTCCCAATTCAGAAGGACTAGTCATCTATGACTTTATCAGCCATGGCAGTGCCTCCCCCTACTACTTCTCTGCCATCTGCATGTGCCAGCTCCCCCACCCCCACCCCCATAATGAGAGAAATGGTAGCCCTTCAGACCTCTCTTGGCAAGGATCTCTCCACTTCTTTGAGGCAGCATGAGAGCATGCCTGTGTTCTCTCATGTCTTAGGAATCTGGGAGGAAAAAGCACCTGCTTCCAGCTCCACTTCTGGAATGAGAAAGTGAGTCCTCAGTCAGATTAATGCAGGCCTTGAACATCATGCTAAGAGCAGGAACTTTATCTTGAAGGTTATGGGAGTGGCTGAAGGATTTTAAGCACGGGAAAGACATAATGAGATTTGTATTTTAGGAAGGTCTCCCTGGCAGATGGGCAGGAAACAAAGTTGAAAATAGGGAATCTGATTGGGAGGTGAGTAGAGATGCCCAGGTGAGACGTACTATCTAACCTTTACTGAAAAAGTTTGTCAACCCCTGACATAAATGATAAAGCGGCCATAGGGAATGCAAACTCAGATCACTGGATCTTCCAATTTCCCAAAATTTCTCATTTTTATTTATTTATTTATTTATTGCTGGGGAAGATTTGCCCTGAGCTAACATCCACTGCCAATCTTCCTCTTTTTGTATGTGAGCTACTGCAATAGCATGGCCACTGACAGACAAGTGGCGTAGGTCCACACTCAGGAACCAAATCCAGGCTGCCTGCCAATGCAGAGCACAGCGAACTTTTCTTTTTTTTTTTTTCAGATGTACATCATAATATATTTCGAATTCTGTGTAGATTACATCATGTTCACCACCCAAAAACTAGTTAAAGTTCATCACCACACATGTATGCCTAATCCCCCCTTTTGCCCTCCACCCTCCCCCTTCCCCCATGGTAACCACAAATCCAAGCATGCCAAGCTTAACCACTAGGCAACTGGGGCTGGCCCCTAAAACCTCTTATTTTTAAATGGCCCTGTGGAGCCCTTAAGCCACCTCTTTGTGCTCTCTGCAAGAAACCACACACTCCTGGAAAGCAAAGATTCCATCATTCCTCTCTACCTCCAAGCCCTAGCACGATGCCTGGCACATAACAGGAAATCATTGTTTATGGAATAAATACAGGTGAGACTAGATTATCCCTAGTTTCCCTCAGTTCTAACATTCTATGTTTTCCATGTCATCTAAGAGCTTTTGAAGAATAGTTTAGTGACCATCTGCCACATCCACCCATTTTAGCAAAACATGGACAATCCCACAGTCTTTAGAGAAGAGGATGAATTCCCTGAGGAACAGAGTCCTTCCTCGAGCCTTCAAAAACATTGGTTAAAAGTCCCTTCTAACGAATGTCCCCAGATAAGCTCCACAGGTCTTCAGCCACTCCTACTCAGCACCTCTCAGGTCCTCTGTAGGGTCAAGTTGAGGCCTTGAGGGAACACTGGCTGTTTGCTCCAGCCAAGCTGGATGGAATGGGAGATACAAGGAGAGGAAAAATGACCTTGGTACTGTGAGATTTACAATCTGCCCAAGATAGGAGTAGCACAGAGCAAACAAATGGAGAGCAAGCCAAGGCAGTAGATTCTACAGTGCAAATCATGAAGACTGCAAAGATCCTGAAAAGGGTGAGGTAAGGCTGAAGGAAGACGTCAGAGAGCGCTTCAGGGTGGAGAACCAGACTCTGGACAACAGGTAAGATCTGAATAGAAGGATGTTGAGAGCTGACGAGTATCACCAAAGGGTGTGGGGAACGGGGTAGTGGAACTTTGGTGTGAAGGCCCTTAAAATCACTAAGCAGGAAACTGACTTTTTCCTGGCTGAAAAACAGCCAGAAATTCACTGAGGCAGTTTTGGTGGCTCTATTTAACTTAAAGGTAACTTCAGCAGGGGTTTACCATTATGGAAAGAAAAGTACTCTGTCTCACGAATGTCCTTATTGCCATTTGCACTATACTCATGTAATCTCGTGCCTGAGGAAGAATTAATTAATAAGCTAATTTTAAAAATCAACAAGTGGTTGGGGCTGGCCCCGTGGCCGAGTGGTTAAGTTCGCGCGCTCCGCTGCAGGCGGCCCAGTGTTTCGTTGGTTCAAATCCTGGGCGCGGACATGGCACTGCTCATCAGACCACGCTGAGGCAGCGTCCCACATGCCACAACTAGAAGAACCCACAACGAAGAATACACAACTATGTACCGGGGGGCTTTGGGGAGAAAAAGGAAAAAATAAAATCTTTAAAAAAATAAATAAATAAATAAAAAAAAAATAAAAAAAAATCAACAAGTGGCAATTAAGGTAAAGATTATCCACAAATGGGGAAAGTAAGTAATTTGGGCATAGTACAAAGATGGGACAAAAGTCTCTGATAAGCGTCCTCAAATATCTTTTTGAATAAAGTAGGATAAAACTAGAAGAATAGTAGATAACTCTTTGGCTCTTGAGGAATTTGGTGAGGCCTCCCTCAAATATGAGTAAATTAAGGAAATAAGGTGATCCTCTGAGAATTAAGCTCTACAACTACACAAAACCAATCAGAACTGAGATGAATAAAGTCATCTTAGGGAGACAGAATAAGTCTGAAAACAGCAAGGAGAAAGAGTAAAAGGCCAGTCAAGGCAGTGTTGGTTGGCCATGAAAACGTTGAAAAAAGAGCATCATGATGGTGAACATTAGCAGAGCCCATTTAAGAAATTGTCCACTGGAGATGGCCCCTCGGCCAATGGCTGTGAATATTCTGGTGCCATTTGCATGACCCTTCCTACAGTAAAGATGATGATGTCTGACTTCCCCAGCTTAAGCCATTAAACATTTGAATCATCTTTCTTGCTCCCCTCATTTGGATTCCATGCTCACTAAGCAAGCTTCTGATAATTTGCCTTCCTTGCAAGACTGTCTTCAGTGAAAGAACGTGCAAGCCATGTGGAGACATTTATTTCAGACACAGACATGGTTCTGGTCCTCTCATGAATTCATAAACAGACATTCTAGTTTCATGCATCAGCTCTCTGAGCTTAATTAATGAGACTCAAAGGTAAGAGACGGATCCATGCTCGGTAAGCTGACAGATCCAGTTTCTAAACTGCAGGGTGGAGACCAGACCCTTAGCAGAAGGAGTACCACGCCGTGAGGTCTCTCGGGAGAGAGACAAATACTCATCCTCTGATAGCCCCACATTGCCTTGGCAATGAAATTCCTCTGAGCTTTGTATCTGTCTGCTGACTCTGAGAGCACGGATGTATAGGGAAAGAACGTGATGTAGATCGGCAAATCTCCGATCCTGATTAGAGAGGGCACAGTAGAGTGAAGTCAGAGCAAATATGGCCCTTTTCGCTAACCAGCTCAAGCAATTCCTACAGCAGTTGGTGCCTGAAAATGTTATTTGATCCTGGGTCACTTTCAATTAATTTTGGTTAATGAAATGTCATTTGTCTCTGGGTTGTGAGTATTAAATACCTCTTCATAACTGTCAATTTTTCCCACTATAAAATGAGGATAGTAATACCTACCACCACGTTGATTTACTAATCACTCATTCATTCAACAAATATTTATTGAGAGTCTGTCATGTGTAAGGCACCATGCCAGGCACTGGTGACACTGGGGAAACAGAGATGCAGGCCCTCTCAGGGCCTTCACTTACTAGGACCTCTTCCTGGAATGCTCTTCCACTAATTTCATCTTTAGGTCATAGCTTGCTGTGGTTTTAAACACATCCACAAATTCTTTGCCTATCAAGAGGTAAAGCGTAATTCTCCTCCCCTTGAATATAGGCTGGCCTTATCGACTTGCTTCTAAAGAATAAAATGCTGCAGAAGTGACTCTGTAACTTCTAAGACCAGGTCAAAAAAGGTGATACAACTTCCAACCTGGTTCTCTCTCTTGGGAGGCTCACCCTTGGAACCCAGCCACCATGCTATAACAAAGACAAGCAGCCACATGGAAAGGCCACACGCAGGTGTCTCAGTTGGCAGCACCAGCTGAATCCTTGCCAACAGCCAGCATCAACCACTACACATGTAAATGAGGAAGCTTTCAGATGAGTCCATTTCCCAGCCTCCAAGCTGCCCCAGCTGATGTTAGATAGAGCAGAGAACTCTGTCTCCTCCAAGCCCTGCCTAAATTGCAGATTCGTGAGCAAAATAACTGCTATCATTGTTTTAAGTCATTAAGTTTTGGGGTGGTTTATTACATAGCAATGGATACCTGGAACACAGCTATGTTCCCTCCACAGAACTGCCCTCCCTGATCATCCTATCTAAGTGTGGACTGGCTCCATCCACCACTAGTAAATGATTAGTTATTACCCTCAATGCCCAGCCTAGTGCCTGGCACACAGGAGGTGCTCAATGAATATTTATGGATGATTGAATAAGTGAATGAATCTCCTTATCACATTTGTAGTGATCAGGCAGTGATAAGATGGAGGTTTGCTTAATCATTTGCAGCATGGTGATGTCAAACATCAATTCAGATAAAGGGAAGGGTAGTTACAGAATATGCTTTCCTGGTACTGCTGTGTGGGGAGGGTGGGCAGATTCGATGACCACCAGTCAGGGGCCTAGATAACCAGAAGTCATTGGAGCCTGGAAAGGTAGATGTGGGGGCCCCAGACACTAGTGCTGGTGTCAATGCAGCAGATAGTCTGCCTTATCTGTTGTTGAGGAAACAAGTGACTCTCTTTCTTGTCTGTCACGCTTGCCAGCACATGTCTTTCTCAGAGGTGGGTTATTCCCGATTTGGGAAACAGAAGACAGGGTGATTTAGGTGGAACAAGTTTCAGAGAATTATTCTTGCAAGAGATGCTACACTTGGGCAAAATTGATAATGACAAACACGTCAGACAACTGAGTTTCAGGCTGGTTCCTGGGGACCCTGTTCATCGCTTTCTGCTCTGACAGGTGGTTTCCTTGGTGATAGGATTGCTGCCGGATGGACAGCAGCTTTGGGCCCACCTGACTAGCTCTGATGCTAACTGGCTCTGACAGCTTTGATTGGAATGAAAAGACTTAGCGTCCCTACTGGCTTTCTTAAATTAAACCCTCCCTCCTGGAGTGATTTGTTTAGAAATGTTGCATTACATTAGGGGACTTTTCTTGAGATGAGAGAGTTCCTTTACCATAGAGTTGGACTTATGGGGGCTGCTGGCAAGGTTTCTGAGTTCGGTCTCCTCAAAGCAGCCCAGCCAGGCAAGGCTACGCCTTCATCTGCTCTCCAGGCAATGCTGCTGAGGGGTCAAGACAGGAAAACAGGAACCTCACCAGTTATTTTAACAGGGAGAATTTAATCTAGGCAATAGGTGAAGCAAGTATTGGAGGATAAAAAGGCAAAAAGGGAATGTCAAGATCAACACAGAGGCAGTAATTGCAGGAAGCAGCTCCACCTCTGGGCCTGGAGATCAAAGGGAAGAGATTGGGGTTCTAATCACTTAGAAGCTTGGAAGAGGGGCCCTGCAGAGCCAGGAATCAGACCGCCAAGGAGAAGGAGCCTAGTCTCTCTGAGGCTGGTGCTGGGAGTGTAGAAAAAATTGGAAACTGGAACACATTGCCATTGGAAGGAATTGTCACTGCAAGGTGAAGAGTCATTGCTGGGGTGAGGCTCACAGGGACAAGAAGCAGCCAGGAAGGAGCAAGTCCTTGCTCCCTCCTCCGACCTTGCGATCCATCACTTCCCCTGCCTCTGCGGCCCCTTATGAACAGAGCCTAACCTGGAGCAGCTGGCCACGGAGAATTGTGGTGTGCAGAGTCCCAGCCCCAAAATCACAGAGTGGAGCGTAGAAGGGGTGGGTCTGAGCTGAAAGTCATCGGCTTTGTAACCAGC